>NW_016107453.1:734265-762232 GCF_001604975.1 Cebus imitator | reverse complement strand
CTATGAGTGAGAACATGCGGTGTTTGGTTTTCTCTTCTTGTGTCAGTTTGCTGAGAATGATGGTTTCCAGATTCTTCCATGTCCCTGCCAAGCACATGAATTCATCTTTTTTTTATGGCTTCATAGTATTCCATGGTGTATATGCACCACATATTCTTTATCCAGTCTATCATTGATGGGCACATTTGGGTTGGTTCCAGATCTTTGCTATTGTAAACAGTGCCACAGTGAACATACATGTGCATGTGTCTTTATAATAGATCAATTTATAATCCTTTGGGTATATACCCAGTAATGGGATTGCTGGGTCAAATGGTATTTCTATTCCCAGATCCTTGAGGAATCGCCACACTGTCTTCCACAATGGTTGAACTAATTTACACTCCCACCAACAGTGTAAAAGTGTTCTATTTCTCCACATCCTCTCCAGCATCTGTTTTCTCCAGATTTTTTAATGATTGCCATTCTAACTGGCATGAGGTGGTATCTCAGTGTGGTTTTGATTTGTATTTCTCTAATGACCATTGATGGTGAGCATTTTTTCATATGTTAGTTGGCCACATAAATGTCTTCTTTTGAAAAGTGTCTGTCTGTTCATATCCTTTGCCCACTTTTTGATGGTGTTTTTTTCTTGTAAATCTGCTTTAGTTCTTGTAGATTCTGTATAATAGCCCTTTGTCAGATGGGTAGCTTGCAAAAATTTTTTCCCATTTTGTTGGTTGCCAGTTCACTCTAATGATTTTTTCTTTTGTTGTGCTGAAGCTCTTAAGTTTAATTAGATCCCATTTGTCTATTTTGGCTTTTGTTGCCAATGCTTTTGGCATTTTAATCATGAAGTCCTTGCCGTTGCCTATGTCCTGAATGGTGTTGCCTAGGTTTTCTTCTAGGGTTTTTAAGGTATTAGGTCTTATGTTTAAATCTTTAATCCATCTGGAGTTAATTTTTGTGTAGGGTGTGAGGAAGGGGTCCAGTTTCAGCTTTCTGCACATGGCTACCCAGTTTTCCCAACACCATTTATTAAACAGGGAATCCTTTCCCCATTGCTTGTTTTTGTCAGGTTTGTCAAAGATCAGATGGTTGTAGATACGTGGCGTTACTTCTGAGGCCTCTGTTCTGTTCCATTGGTCTATATCTCTGTTTTGGTACCAGTACCTTGCTGTTTTGATTACTGTAGCCTTGTAGTATAGTTTGAAGTTAGGTAGCGTGATGCCTCCAGCTTTATTCTTTTTGCTTAGGATTTTCTTGGCTATGCGGACTTTTTTTTGGTTCCATATGAAGTTTAAGGTGGGTTTTTCCAGTTCTGTGAAGAAGGTCAATTGTAGCTTGTTGGGGATAGCATTGAATCTGTAAATTACTTTGGGCAGTATGGCCATTTTCACGATACTGATTCTTCCTAACCATGAGCATGGAATGTTTTTTCATCTGTTTGTGTCCTCTCTCATTTCCTTGAGTAGTGATTTGTAGTTCTGCTTGAAAAGGTCCTTCACATCCTTTGTTAGTTGTATTCCTGGGTACTTTATTCACTTTGTATCAGTTGTGAATGGGAGTTTGCTCGTGATTTGGCTGTCTGTTATTGGTGTGTTTCTTGACCTCATGATCTGTCCACCTAAGCCTCCCAAGTGGTGGGATTACAGGCATGAGCCACCACACCCGGGCACCAGCTACTTTTTAAACATTGATGTAGGTTTGTTGTTGTTGTTGTTTTGCCTCTGTGGAAGGCAGGCTGTAGTTTGTAGGATTGACATAGTTACTGTTTTATGTTATGTCAGTTGGATTAATTCAGTATATTTTGAGTGGAAACTGTATTTGGTTCAACCAGTATTTGAATGCCAGTTTTGTTCTGAGGACAAACAGAAATGCAGAGATCAATAAGACATGACTCTTTCCCCCTAAGTAAAAGCTTAGGTTGGAGTTTTCAACCTAGGTGTTATTGACATTTTGGGCCAAGTAATTCTTTTTTTTTTTTTTTTTTAATTTATTTTATTGTATTTTAGGTTTTGGGGGTACATGTGAAGAACATGCAAGATTGTTGCATAGGTACACACGTGGCAGTGTGATTTGCTACCTTCCTCCCCATCACCTATATCTGGCATTTCTCCCCATGTTATCTCTCCCCAACTCCCCACCCCCCCACTGACCCTCCCCCATTTCCCCCCAACAGACCCCAGTGTGTAGTGCTCCCCTCCCTGTGTCCATGTGTTCTCATTGTTCAATACCCGCCTATGAGTGAGAACATGCGGTGTTTGATCTTCTGCTCTTCTGTCAGTTTGCTGAGAATGATGGTTTCCAGGTTCATCCATGTCCCTACAAAGGACACAAACTTACCGTTTTTGATGGTTGCATAATATTCCATGGTGTATATGTGCCACATTTTCCCTGTCCAGTCTATCTTCGATGGGCATTTGGGTTGGTTCCAGGTCTTTGCTATTGTAAACAGTGCTGCAATGAACATTCGTGTGCACGTGTCCTTATAGTAGAACGATTTGTAATCCTTTGGATATATACCCAGTAATGGGATTGCTGGGTCAAATGGAATTTCTTTTTCTAGGTCCTTGAGGAATCACCACACTGTCTTCCACAATGGTTGAACTAATTTACACTCCCACCAACAGTGTAAAAGTGTTCCTGTTTCTTCACGTCCTCTCCAGGATCTGTTGTCTCTAGATTTTTTAATGATCGCCTTTCTAACTGGCATGAGATGGTATCTGAATGTAGTTTTGATTTGCATTTCTCTGGTGACCAGTGATGATGAGCATTTTTTCATATGTTTGTTGGTTGGGTTAAGTAATTCTTTAAGTTGGGTGGCGAAGGCCATGCGGGGGAGGCTGCCTGTGTGTAGTAGGATGTTTAGTGACATCCCTGGTGTCTACCTACTAGATGCCAGTAGTAACGACCAAATCGTGACAATCATCTTTGCCAAGAACTTTAAGTCTCTATCTAGAAACAATTCATAGGGCTCAAAGACCAAGGTGGCATAGGCTCCATGCAATTAATAAGCTTTCCCTCCTGGAGAACCACTGCATAGCTGAACAGCATGGGGGAGACTAGTGTCAGGGTAAAGCAACTCTTCACTGAAGATTGGCTGTGCACAGAAAACAAAGTGAGTGTATATGGGTGTTTGGAGATTTACCTTCATTAGGCCACAGATGGTTAGGGTTAGTTGTACACCAACATTATTCCATCTTTAGAAACAGCCATGCACGTAACATTTTAGCAAATCTGAAAAAGTCCTTCTATTCTAATTACTTAAAATTCTCATTACCTAGATTTACATGCTATGAACAACAGCAGTAAAGTCATAAGCCGGTATCTATGTGATGTCATCTTTTTTATTCTTCTCTTAGTTTATTTGAAAAACCTTGTTTAAAAAATTTTTGTCCTTACGTAAATACTCTTTGCTTAGATTTTTTGGTGGAATGTAAATCTTTCCCACACAATGCAATACCCCTTTTTCTGAAGAGCAAGATATAGATTGTACAGCTTGTTCTTTCTCTATTTTAGGGCTTATTCCTCTGTAGACATGTCAAAAAGACATCCGTGGAGGGTCAGGAAGGCATTAGCAATTCAAGATGATAATCTGCATGGTGAGAGTCCAGATAATTTTTTCCCCAGGTCACACAGGCAGCTTTGCACAGGTCTCTTAAACATCTGCTAGTTTTGAAAATTAAAATAAGTTCCCATTACTCACGGCAATGAAATGTAGATGAATTGCTCTGCCAGATTGACTCTTAGAACTCCTGATGTGATGGGGGGCTAGGCAAAGTGGGATGTTCGCTAATAAATCAGGGAAGTAGTCATTGTTTTCTTTCTTTTTCTCTCCCACCCCCGTTGGGACAAACTCGCATTCTCTAGCTTGGTCCACTTAATAATGCCTGTGGACCTTAGCCGTGAAAGTACTGTAGACTCACCCCCAAAACACCACGCCGTATGTGCTCATCCTTGAGATTTACAAGCCTTAGAATCTTCCCCACCTCCACTCCTGTTTTCTGCCTCCCTGCCCTGCCTCTACTCCTGGTGCTTCCACTTAGAGCGTCGTCTTGGCTGTGCAGTACCTTTCGGTGCCCTCAAAAATCTTTTGATTTCTTTTATAAGCAGAAGGAAAAATAAAGAGCATGATAATATGACAGTAATCATGAATATTCAACAGTGAATCCAACCTGACTTAGAGTTGTCTTTACACCAACACAGCCGTAAAATATAGCTTTTATTATTTTTTTAAGAGAGGAAGTGGCCCATGGAAGTTGTCCTGTGGCCCCTGCATCCTCCTCATACACAGGTGGGATGCTGCTCTTCTTTTGAAATGTGGCAGCAGCTCCGAGTGACTTTGCACATTGAGTACAAATTCAGGGTCATTCGAACGCTAGGCCTGTGCTACCTTTAATGCCTCCTCTCCCTACACTCAGCCTGGACACATTTCCTGCCCTGGTCTGTGGTCTGCCTTCCTTCTCCTCCTCCATGTCAAACCAGTCACTCTTCCCTGAGAGCGCTTCGATGCACCCTTGCCAGACCTCTGCATTAACAACTCCAGCACCTTTGGTTAGCCGATGTGGCCTCGTTTGTGTCTCCACCACTTGATTATATGTCCATCAAGGTCAGGGATGTTTGGGTTACCCTACCATTCCCAGCCTTGAACATGTTTACTGCCTGGGAAATGTTTATCTGAATATAAGGCAGCAAGCCAGAACTTGCCCAAAACTTAACCTAGGAGTTAAACAGCTCTGAAATCTTATCTGTGTTGAGTGGGAAGGGCATGTGTTTGATAACCATCAGCATTTGCTGGATGGCTTAGCTGTCAACAATCCGTTTCTGTCTCTTCCTCGTAGTATTTTCAGGTGTATTTTTGTACACTGGTAATTCACTTTAGGTGTTAGGTTTCACTGAAATCTCTGACAATCAGTTCTGTGCTGCTGAAGGCTTTTAGCTGCAGGATTAAAAAAAATAGTTGATTGCACGCTCGAAGTCTGACTGCCCACACTATTCGTGTAGTTCTTGGAGTCTAGTGAGATAATCTGATTTTTTAAATGTTGCCTGAATTACATAGGAATTCAGGTATGTGTTATCAAAGAATCAAGAAATTAACATTGAAATTTATTGAGCAACATAGCTAATAGATTGTCTTGCTTTTTAAGCCTTCTTGTTTTCTTAGGAGGAGCCTGAGGTCCGTGGACAAGTTGAACTATAACAGGTATTTAGGAATTGGCAAAGACAGAGGTGTGGGTGTACATTTTCTTTTCTCTGTTACGAAATTACTCTCCTGGTGCTACAATAAAAAAATTCACAGATCTCTTAGTTGGAATTTATTTTGTATTGTTCCACGTCTTTGTCAATAATTACATTTTCTACTTTCTAGTTTAGTACTGTTACTATTTTCCATGACAGGTGTTTCTTAATTGTTTGCATAAGTATTTATTGAGTATATGTGGGAGTGAGAGAATCAGGCCGGTAGCAGAGTAGGGAATGGGTCAGACCAGTGATCAAGAGGGAATAACCCATAGACAGTGAAGTAACTTTTGTCTTGTTTGCACATTAAAAAAAAAAAATAGGAATTCTTGCTTTATATACTAGAAATGTTTGATATTCTCTTTTCTTCTCTTAGATGAATACTTACAGGCACTACCATCACTAACTGCATCCTCCTAATAATGGCATCCGCATATTTTTACCATTGTCAATATCAAATTGCCTCCGATGTTATGTCACCGACAGACGTTAACATAACATCCAAGAGTAAGACTGCAGTGTAATTTTTGGCTCCCGGTCTTCTGTTCTTTTGGCAACAACTTTAAAAAAACATAGCCAAGAATATAGAGTCTTCACTGCCACCTTCCCTTCAGAATTATTTTCTCCTAGTATTGTGGTTCCTGATAGCCTTTATTCTGATAGAAATGGCAATTTGAAAATTCCTTTTGTGAATCTGAGGGCTCTAGAAAGGGAAAGCTTCTTTGGTAGTGCCTTGGTGTAAGTTGTTTAAGAAGGACAGTCTGCGCATGCTTATTAAGCAAATAGCCTGAGATTTGAACCTGGAGTATTCTTTGGTGTTACAAGACTGCAGGAGAAGAAATAATCTTGGCTTACACTAAAAGTGGTAAGTTAACAGAATGCAGTTTGAACAATGAACAAGAATGCTGTTTGAAAGTTATCTTGTTTTTTTGTGTCAGGTTAATATTCTCTGAATTTCTATTATGTTTGTAAAGAACTTTTCTCCTAGACCAAAAGTACTAGTAATAAAAACACAACAGTATGAGAGTTAGAAGCACACAGTAAAGGCCGATAAGTAAATATTACGACACCTTGAAAGGAAATAACCAAAGGATATAATGTAAATATCCTTTGTGCTTATCAAAAATAAGCCACTTCATGTTCTGTCCCTGCAATATTTCTGTAACTGTGCTAAAAATAGACAGGTAAAGATCTAAGATCATAAGTTATTTAATGCCCTTTCCTGAAAAGTAAGGAATTCTTATTTTGGATTCTTATATAATATACTTATTTATAATCTCACTTGTTCGGAGTGCAGGTGGCCTCTTACTAACTGTACATCCATGTGAATGTGTGTGCTTTTATGTGTATACATGAGACATAAGAACAAAAGTAAATGTCAAATATCTGAATTCTCGTTTCACTGAGGCTTCATGGAGTAAATTCTTTTATCTACTTGCCTGTGGTCTCTTCTAATACGACTTGGGTTAATGACCTTTAAGAAATCTTTTAATAAAATAAAAAGATTTTTATTAAAATCTTTTAATAAAATTCTTTCATTTATGCTCTTCTTCATACTGTTCCTTGAGAAGAATCTACTCATTGCAAGGACCAGTTAGTACCATTTTATCAAATCACAAGCTCATGGGCTTGTGATAAAACATACAAGTGCCTTAAATTTGGCATTGGTAACAGCAGGCTCACTCACTTGAAAAATGCTCTGAACGGCTCTGCTTCATGCTGGTAGGAAGTCAGACTGAAGTGACTTTCTAGAGAGTTTAGCTGGGCTCTGAGTTTAACGGGTTCTCAATTTTCTTATAGTTGCTCTGAGATCTTAATGCACATTGAAGGACAATATGATAACTTACCTGGAAAATTAGCATTTTGGTAAGGGTCTTTAACTTCATTAGTATTTTCATACCACTTTGGTACTAGAAATTATAAAGATATTAAAGAGTATGGACAATGTGCAATGTTTGTACCAGACCCAGAAATGTATACTGACTCCCTCATTATAGCCCAGAACTGGAAATCCTACGACGACTACTACCCATCCTGGCCTGAATTGCCTCTCCACCTGTGTTGGTTTTACAATGGCCTGAAGCCTGAAAGCTGGTAGAAACTGTATAGGAAAATAGGGTTGGGATAAATTTCTGGGCTGACAAAGGCTACGGCTCTACTGGGCACGTTCTAGTTAAATGGTAGACCTACTACCTCTTGTTTTCATTATATCCCACCTGCAGCTTTCCAAAGACTTGTTCTCTTCTAGAATGATCTGTTGGTGCTCTCTTTTGCCTGTGCTGTATGTTCCGAGTGGGTCAACATTGCAATGGGTAAATGAGAAGAAATGGGAAAAATATAAGAACCAGAAACCTGTTAAGTTCGTAATTACTTGTACATTAAGCATATTGGCGTAAGACGTAAACTCTGGAACACTTGCTTTAGTGCTGTATAGTACCACTGATAAAGTAAAAGTTCATTTTAGTGTTGCGTCCTTTTTTAATGATGAATAGGATGTTGTGTAAAAGATGAGGACCTGTGTATATCCGCCAGGTGATGAGTGAGGTACCATGAATAACATGACTGCATCCTAACTGTCCAGGTATGATGAGTGACCCCCAGAGATATAATTGCAGTTTAACTTCAAAATTATGTGGGGATACTCTATTTCAGGGCAATAAAATAAATTGTATCTAGAGCTCATACTCTTACACATACTTGGCTAGGTCTGTGCAGCAACACCCAGGTGATACTGAGGCTTTAACTTTGGGATTTGTTTGGTCCTGACTCTGTGACAGGGTGAAATTTGATATGATCTCCATGCCAGTGTCAAGTGATCAGTCTGCTTGACCAACATGCCAGAATTCCATTTCTCATCCCACTCTCTTCTCTGCATACACTCCTACCTCCCAGGGAGGGCTGGGCGGGAGCTGTGTGTGGCCCACATTTGCTTTTGTTACACAGATTTCAACACATATGGCTTGACGGACTGTGATTGCACTAGCATGAGCGTTTGGTGATGAAATTTGCATGTCCTTTGCTGGGAGAAGTATAATTACGAGATTTTGTGCTCACATAGCCGCATGTGAGGTATGAGCAGGAACATGTCTATTTAATAGCATTAGACTGCTTTCAGATTTGAAATATTTCCTTTTAGAAATACATTAAGTGTAAGCAAAATAGCATTTAATTTTTTTTAAAAAATATGCCTTTGTACAAATTGTTTATGATTTACAGACGTCTAAAAAAAATAGAAGAAAAGAAGTTCACAAAATCAATCAGATCTAAAGATTGCAAGGATTGATTACCATCTCCTTAAAAGCTTCAGCGCATGTGTTTGCAGTATTGTTCTATTTGCCTCTGCTCAGATTCTTACCAGTTGCAGGAGAACCCAAAGTGTATAGATCATAAACCATAACTGATCCTACCTTATATAATACATTAAATATAAAATATTTATGGCCAGGCATGGTGACTCATTCCTATAATCCCAGCACTTTAGGAGACCAAGGCAGGAGGAGTACTTGAGGCCAGGAGTTTGAGGCCAGCCTGGTCAACATACTGAGACCTTGTCTACAAAAAAAATTAGCCAGGTATGGTGGTACAGGCCTGTACTCCCAGATACTCAGGATCGCTTGAGCCTAGGAATTTGAGGCTGCAGTGAGCTACGATCACCCTTGCACTCCAGTCTGGGCAATAGAATGAGACCCTGTCTATTAAATATATATATAAAATATTTATGAAGTTCCTGGCTAGGTACGTGCTAATCTATGCCAGTTGAAGTAATTGAAATCTTTATTTTCCAAGAGCTTATGAAAAAGCCTAAGAGGAGATGGTAGATATGCAGTAAGATTAATAAAGAACAAATGTGTAATATGTTGTCATGTACATAACCTGTTACTGTGTTGTATATTTTATACTGGTTTATTTCTGGCATGCTAAGGGCAGTGCTGTCCAACAGCAATATAATGCACGCCACTTACAGACTTTAAAATATTCTAGCAGCCAGATTTTAAAAAGTAGTTGTTGTTAATTTTAGTCATGTATTTTATTTAACTCAATTATCATGATCATAGCATGTATTAAATTTAAAAAATTATTGTTTTTTTAACATCATAATTTTTATACTATAAAATATTTATGACCAAGCATGGTGACTGATTTCTGTAATACCAGCACTTTAGGAGACCCAGGCAGGAGGATGTGCTTGAAATCCAGTGTATATTTTACATTTAAAACGCATTTGAATTGGAATAATAAATCTTCATCAAAAAATTTGTTATTTCAGGTTCATAAAATTTATAGTCAGAAAGTAGATTCACTTACCCAAGTTCTGGACATAAATATATATATAGACATAAATATACTGCATATAACGTCTGTTTTTCAATAATGGGATGTTATAACAGTTCTTGAGTCTACATTTATATTGTGTAATAAATAACATGAAAATCTTCTCAGTCTCACTAGCCGTGTTCCAAGGGCTCATGAGCCACAGGGGTCTCGTGCCTTTACCCTGTTAGATAGTACAGGTTTAAGATATTCGACCGTATACAGTTGACCCTTGAACAATAATGGGTTGGAGTGCTAACCCCTATGCAGTCAAAAATCTGTGTATAACTTTTGATTCCCCCTCAATTTAACTTTATTTTTTTAAGATGGAGTCTTACTCTGTTGCCAGGCTGGAGTGCAGTGGCACAATCTCGGCTCACTGCAACCTCCGCCTCCCGGTTTCAAGTGATTCTCCTGCCTCAACCCCCCGAGTAGCTGGGACTACAGGTGCACACCACCACACTCGGCTAATTTTTGTATTTTTAGTAGAGATTGGGTTTCACCATGTTGGCCAGGATGATCTTGATCTCTTGACCTTGTGATCCGCCCGCCTCAGCCTCCCAAAGTGCTGAGATTACAGGTGTGAGCCACCACGCCACCGTGCCCAGCCCAGTTTAACTATTAATAGTCTATTGTTGACAGGAAGCCTTACTGATAACATAAACAATTAATACATATTTTGTATATGTATAATGTACTTATTTTTTCTCTAGCTTTCTTATAAGAATAGTTATTAAAGAAAATCACAAGGAAGGGAAAATATAAAATTCATTAAGTGGAAGTGGACCAGCATAGGGGTCTTCATCCTCTTCCTCTTTACGTTGTACAGGCTGAGGAGGAAGAGGAGGGGCTGGTCCTGCTATCTCGAGGTGGCAGGGAAGTGCCCAGCTATGAGGGTTTCCCACAGATTTTAAGTTAGAGGTTCCACTGCTTAAAAACTTTGGAAAAGTGTGAATCTCTGACCTTCTACTGACTTCAGTAATCTCTTCTGAAATGCTGCTGGTTGATTGTCCATCTTAAATGGCTTGTTGATGAGGTGCTCATCATCTCAGGATGGTTCTTTCCACCCCAAGTCTTTCTCCATCACTGTTGTTCATTTCAATGGGTACTTTCTTGTGATTTTTCTTTCACATGTCTTATGCCCTCATTTTTTTCAGATGAGCTGGTTCTGTTTTCTTTAAATTCCCCTGATACAATATTTTTTCCCCTCCAAGGTTTATTTTTTATTTTTGTTTTATTATTCATTATTATTTTTTGAGATAGAGTCTCACGCTGTCACTCAGGCTGTAATGCAGTAGCATGATCTCGGCTCTCTGCCACCTCCACCTCCTGGGTTCAAGCGATTCTCCTGCCTCAGCCTCCTGAGTAGCTGGGATTACAGGCACGTGCCACCACACATGGCTAATTTTTGTATTTTTAGTAGAGACAAGGTTTCACTGTATTGGTCAGGCTGATCTCCAACTCCTGACCTTGTGATTTGCCCAACTCAGCTTCCCCAAGTGCTGGGATGTACAGGCATGAGCCACCACGCTCAGTCTATTATTATTATTAAGGTGGAGTTTTGCTCTGTTGCTGGGGCTAGAGTGCACTGCCATGGTCTCGGCTCACTGTAGCTTCCACCTCCCGGTTCAAGTGATTCTCTTGCCTCCTTCTCCCGAGTAGCTGGGACTACAGGCATGAGCTACCATGCCTGGCTACTTTTTTTGTATTTTTAATAGGGATGGGGTTTCACCATGTTGTTCAGGCTGGTCTTGAACTCCTGATCTCAAACAATCTGCCTTCCTTAGCCTCTCAAAATGCTGGGATTACAGGCATGAGCCACCACAATGCAGACCCTATTTTTATTTTATTTTTTACTGTTTATCTGAAAATGTGACTGCATCCTTCTAGATTTTATTTGATGCAGCAGGAAATCCCGTGGTCATCTGGGGCTCTGTTGATGAAGTTTCTAAGTACATTAGCTTTTTTCTCATCTTCTCTTTCCCGCCCTCTAATACTTCAAAGAATTATTGGAAGCAATAAATAGGACGTTGCATGTATCTTTAAAAAAAGCAATTTGAGAAAGTTTCTACCTTCTGAAATAATGCTCTGCCTTGATTCTATCACTTAGTATTTTAGTTATTGCTATCAAATACATGCCTATGTTAATTTCTGTTGCCACAAAAATGCTGCAAATTTGCAAACCCACCCCAAAATTCAGTGGCTTAAAATAATTATCATTTATTATAGTCCACAAGCTCAAGGGTCAGCTGATTTTGGCTAAGCTTGGCTACATTTGATAGAAAACAGTAGAAATTTAGAAATTGAATATATGTAGAGTATATCTTGTACCAAAAATGAAGAAGAATAATCGATTTTGATTTTTCTTTGTTATATTCTGTGCTGGGTGCTAATCTTTCCTAGCTGTCAGAACCAGAAGTCATACTAGAAAATCATTTATTTGTTAATATCAAATTTCTTTCAGTGAATGCCATTCAAACCACTATCTCTCAGGAGCCCAGTTACCAAGTCTTCCACCTTCTGAGCAACATGGACTTAAATACACTAATTCTAGAATGAGATTTTAGCAAAGCACCAGCATTTGAGATTTGTGCAAATTGAGCTCTTAAACCATGTGTATATGTGTGTGTCTGTGTGTGTGTGTTTATTCTGGCACTTACCACTACATACCATACAGGTAGCTGTACAGCAGGTGTATATACAGTTGTATGTGTACATAGGTAGGTATATGTCAATTGCTGAAAAACTAGAAAATATACATTATATTAGGTAAGGGTTGATTAACATTAATAGTTGGAATGTTGGGAGATTTGGACTCTAGTTTGCAGACTCAGTTGGCTGCCTTTGATTTAAGGAAAGAACTAACTTTGGAGACATTTGTGTTTGCATTTCAGGAGGGATTTCTTAGAGGAAACTACCAAAGGTTAGTAGATATTAACATATAGTGATTGAAATTTGAGAAATGCATATTAGACATTTAAGCTGTGGGTTTTATTCCAGTTTTACTTGCTCTAAAGTAATTTTTTAAAAATCCAGTAACAAAGACATGCAAAATAGTACTGCCGTGGGGGGAAGGTACTTGAAAATAATATTCAAGATGAAAAATGAAAACACTTGGGATCTCGTACTGGGAATTCCAGCTGGCTTGTTATGACAAAAAGCAAGCATGTGCTTTGGAATAACACTCTTGATTAGACTCCTAGGCGGGTTTTGAGCCCTCTGATTATCTAACTAGATACAGAAGTGACTTATCTTGGTTTTTCTGAGTCAAATGAGATAATGAGCAAAGGTCTTAGTAGATGCTTTGATTTTTGCCTCTATTCCTTTTTCTATCTCCATGTTCACAAGGTCAAGGCAATATTGAGACAGTCAGAATAAGATAAAGATCTCATATACTCTCTCTCTATATATATTTTTCCCTTTAATGACTAAACATGTCAGTAAAACTTTAAAGACAGGCCAGGCCTGGTGGCTCCTGCCTGTAATCCCAGCACCTATGGAGAACGAGGTGGGCAGATCACTTAAGGTCAGGAATGGCAACATGGCAAAAAAACCCAGGTCTACTAAAAAAATACAAAGATTAGCTGGGTGTGGTGGTGTAGGCCTGTAGTCTCAGCTACTCAGAAGGCTAAGGCACGAGAATCGCTTGAACCTGGGAGACAGAGGTTGCAGTGAGCCAAGATCACACCACTGCACTGCAGCCTGGATGACTGAGCGAGACTCTGTCTCAAAAAACAAAAAAGCAAAACACACACAAAACTGTAAAGACAGAATTAAAGAGACAAACTGTTTTTACATCAAAGTGACCTTGAAAAGAATGTTTTACCAATGGAAGAGTACAACATTAGTCACAGGTATACATGGTATAGTATGTGTATGGTTTCGTATTTGTGTGTGTGAAGTTAAAAGAAAACATTCACCTTTTTAGGACTAAATGGACATTAACTGGATTGTAAACTATTTTTTTTTTTAATGAATGATTGGTTCTTACATTGCCCAGGTTGGCCTCAAACACGTAGCCTCGCTTCCTCAAGTGCCAGGACAACTGGCCTGAGCCACCACAGCTCCCTGTAAACTATTTTTGAGGCTGAGTTTGGTTGCTATGCATAAGATGGTATTTTTTTGTAATTCCAGTTTTATATCCATTTACATCAGCCATAGCAGTAGATGCCACTCTTTCTGGGGCCTGCCTAAATACATGCTTCAAATGTTGGCTATTTATTTCACGAGTGGTGAATAATAAAGGCTGCTATTGACGAACCTCTTGATTTCCTACCGGGCACCAGCAACAAGCATGACTTACTGGCCTTGTTATGAAGGGGGAGGACTTTTGGGTCAACCTGAGATCCTCTATCCTTTGAGTAGAAAGAAAGCTTGGTGTATCAGGTTGGTGCAAAAGTAATTGTGATTTTTGCACCAACCTAATATCAACAGAGGCCATGAAAAACATCAAGGGAGGCTAGCTTGTCATTTGAAGCCGGATCAACAGTGACCCCAAAAAGAACGTCAAATTTCTAGGAGGGAAATATGTAGATTACTTCTCCCTGAAAGAAATTGTTTTTCTCCCATTCACTTTTGTGGCAAATCATTTTTAGGCTGAAACTCAAGCTCTGAAATAATTGTACAGCAAATAGTAGCTGTGAATAGATGTGGCGACTCTCCACAAGGGTAAATAGAAACCATGTGTAGTTTCAGTCATCACATCTTATTTTTCTCTTATACTAGCTTGTCTGTTTTTATTCATTGCAAATACATGCACACACACACACAGGGGCAAAGCCTTGGAAAATTGCAATTTTCCATTTTAATTTGAGAGACAGCCTGGTCACATTAACAGAGCCCTTGACGGAATAGGTTGAATTCCCATCTCTTATAACCCAATGGCCTTGGATTTGTCCTTACCCCGCTGCCTTTTCCTCCCTCCTAGGGTCTGCTTCTGGGATCCTAGTTTTAATTTCACTTCTCTGTTAGTGATGAAATGAGCAACTGCAGATGTTCCGCTTCCGCTGGAAATACTTTTTTGGCATTTAAAAGAAAACTCTACAGATGAATTATTCCCTTGAAAGGGGTTCACTCTCAAATTTTCCAGATTATGATTCTAGAAAACAGTTCTTTACATTTGACAGTGGAGAATTTAGATGTTTTAATATTAAAATTTAAAGCATTCCTATGGGGTTAAGTTGAATTATGCCCAGGTTAAGGGAATCCTGTATTTTTGTCAGGAAACCACGGATGTGATAGAAGTAGTATCACTGCAAAGCCGGGCACAGTGGCTCACAGAGGCTGAGATGGGAGGATCACTTGAGGTTAGGAGTTCGAGACCAGTCTGGCCAACATGGTGAAATCCCGTCTCTACTAAAAATACAAGAAATGAGCTGGGCATGGTGGCATGTGCCTGTAATCCCAGCTACTTGGAGGTGGAGGTAGGAGAATAACTTGAACCCAGAAGGCGAGAGGTTATATTGAGCCGAGGTCCTGCCACTGCACTTCAGCCTGGGTGAGGGAGTGAGACTGTCTCAAAAAATAAAAATAAAATAAAATTGTGAGTATGCAAGAATCTGACTTGAAGAAGTTTGAGCTGATTAAAAAGTGCCAAATACTTCATTATATGAGGCCAGCTATTTAGACCAATGAGCAGTTGGTTCAAATGCCGAAAATGAAAACAGATGGCTTTCATTAGCCAGAAACCTGAAAATGACGTAAATTCACGGATACAACTAAGCTATGGATCTGTGCCCTCTGCTTGCCAAGCAGGACCTCTCAACCAGCAAAACAGAGAGCTCCTTGTTCACTTTTCCCTCCTAGTTGGGACCCTGTTGGGGAGGAATGCTGCCAAGCATGCTCTATAAGGAATTTTGATCTCCTGGATGATAACAGAAACTTTTTGGAGAAAGGGAACACCTTGTTTGAAAGGACAACAAGAGAACTTGCTCAAGAAGGTGGCTTTGCATTTATTTAAAAATTGTAGCAGCTGCAGGCACAGAGTTTCCAGGTTTACCTCTGCAGTCTGGTCCAGATTAGGTATATGTGTTTATATTTGTTTATGTGGTCCCCTTAGGCTCTTTTAAAGCCACTTTCTATCTAAATAGCTTTGGAAAGTCCATTTCACTTCACTATTCAGTATTGTGGCTCAAAATTTTTTTTTTTTTTCTGGTAACAAAAATATATCTTTTTCTGTTAAGAGTTGCCGCATTTTTAAGTTTAAGATGTATGTCTCTATAGTTCACAGCACTCCGTAAACAGCCTCTTGTTTTTGAGGCAATTTGTGAATGCTTCATTGTTTTTAGCTGGTTATTTTGTTCATTGTCAAGAACACTGTTTTCCCATGGGAAAGCATCTTCAGTTTTGTGATGTCAGTGGAAAGTCATTCTGTTTACAAGAATTACCTTCGTATTCAGTCTCAGAAATGCATAGACCACCAATGGCCAGTTACACCAGGGTTCTCATCTTTTAGGTGTTGTCTTAGATGTTTGCAAAGTAACCTTAACTCAGAATAGTGTTAAGAAATAAATAAAACTAAAATGAAGTACTTAAGTGGTCGTATTTCCCGTCTACTGAGTTATTTATGTTTCTTTTAGAAAAGAAAATGTTAAAAAAAAATTAGGAATAATTATCTTTAGGATGACTTTGTAACAGAGTATGCATTTTTACTGGCAGTGAATATCTGACTCAAAGATTTCAGTTTTAAGCATGTCCATATTAAAAGATCCTCAACAGGACCTTGTGTATGATTTATGAAGTCATTCCTTTGAGGCTTCACTCAGGGAAAGGGAGTTAACCCTTGGATGGCAATGTTAATCTCTTGTATGACCACATTTCCTTCTGGCTGAATGCCAGGGAGTAACAGTGCTTAGCAACCAGGCTTTGTTTCTTAAATGGGTTATTTGATGCAGTTGAGGATGCTGTGGGTTGTCTTGTTTTAATTAAGGGAGACAGGCATATGTAATGAAACTGTGGAATTCTTTGCAGGTGGGCTTCAGTAAGACTAGGAAGGCTTCTGGTTCAAAATTAGTATCTCCTAGCTGATTGCTCTGATTTCCCTGTACACACCTAGTATTGGTTTGGCAAAAAATTTTGCTTGATAAATACGGCTTTTGTGAGTTGATGTTTATTTGTGAAGGGTCTTTTGTAATGTCAAATGTAAAAAGGTCTATATGTACAACCAATTTTACAGTTTCTAATCAACAGCTTTCCCTAATTATTGAGGATTCGAAATTTAAATTATTAAACTCTCTCCACTTGAAGAATATAGAGCATGTTACTCGTCAAAATTCTCTATATATTTATTTTTAAAGTTAATATTAAATCTCATCTGGTGGAAAACCTGAAAGGAACTGAAGCATATATTTTCTAGTCTAAACTCCTATTGTTAAAATGAAGAGAGCATAAGACAAAGGGTCATCAATTTTTTTTTTTTTGAGATGGAGTTTCCCTCTGTCACTGGAGTACAGTGGTGTGATCTTGGCTCACTGCAACCTCTGTCTCCTGAGTTCAAGCAATTCTTCTGCCTCAGGCTCCTGAGTAGCTGGGATTACAGGCACACACCACCATGCCCGGATAATTTTTGTATTTTTAGTAGAGACAAGGGTTTCACCATGTTGGCCAGGCTGGTCTTGAACTCCTGACCTTGTGATCCACCCACCTCGTCCTCCCAAAGTGTTGGGATAACAGGCAAGAGCCACAATCAATTTATTAAAAAACAAAAGCTTTAAAAATTACCACCTTTTGGTAGTCATTATACACACATATGCCAACAGATGGCATTAAAAAATGAAGAGAACATAAGACAGTTAGAGGATCATAATCAATTTATTTGAAAAAAATATGTAGCACCAGGTGCGATAGGTCACGCCTGTAATCCCAGCACTTTGGGAGGCCAAGGTGGGCGGATCACAAGGTCAGGAGTTCCAGACCAGTCAGGCCAATATGGTGAAACCCCATCTCTACTAAACCTATTAAAAAATTAGCTGGGCATGGGTGGCACATGCCTGTAATCCCAACTGCTCTGGAGGCTGAGGCAGGAGAATTGCTTGAACCTGGGAAGCGGAGGTTGCAATGAGCCAAGATCGCACCTCTGCACTCCAGCCTTGGCGACAGAGCAAGACTCCGTCTGGAAAGGGGGTGGGGGGTTAAAAACCTACCACTTTTGGTAATCAGCATACACACATATGCCAACAGATGGCATTAAAATATCTGTAAAGTCAAGGAGCAGGGAGGATGACAAAGTGAAGAACAGAAGAAATAAAAGGAAAGCAAGTCAATAGAGGCAAAAAATGAAGAAGCATTTACTTGGTTTGTCAGGTAGGGTGGCCCGTTGTATTTTGCCAGAAGCATTCCTGGTTTTAGCATCAAATGCCTCAGCACATGGCAGCTGACTCCCTCACAGTGAGTGATCCCTGAGGGCAATGAAGAACTATGATGCCCTTCATGACCTTATTTTGGATGTTACTTATCGTCATTCCCTTCCTGACGTTTCTGGTAGCAAAGGTTTGTTTTTAAAAGAGTTGCAGCATTTTTAAGTCTTAATAAGTACGTCTTTGGAAGTTACACCATCATCATTTCTGCTGTACTCAATTTGTTGCACAGACAAACCCTGATACATTGTGGGATTGTCCAAGGTCCATGAACAGCAGGAGGCAGGGACTCCTTGGAGGCCTTCTTGGAGGCTGGCTGCCATAGGGAAAGAAATTGTCAATTAAATGCTCCTTTTGAGGAGGAAATGGAATCAAGGGCAAGGCCAGGCACGGTGGCTCATGCCTGTAATCCCAGCCCTTTGGGAGGCTGAGGTGGGCAGATCATGAGGTCAGGAGTTTGAGACTGGCCTGACCAACATGGTGAAACTCTGTCTCTACTAAAAATGCAACAGAATTAGCTGGGTGTGGTGGCATGTGCCTGTAATCCCAGCTACTTGGGAGGCTGAGGCAGGGGAATTGCTTGAACCAGGGAGGTGGAGGTTGCAGCGTCCAGCCTTGGGTGACAGAGTAAGACTGTCTCAAAAATAAATAAATAAATAAATAAATAAAATAAAATAAAACCGACAGTACACCACTTTCCTTAGACATTGTAATGAACAGATTATGGATAAACAGAGGTACAGAGAGAGTTTGAGGTAGAGAGGAGGAGATTAAGTCAACAAAATATATTTATCAGCTATGGTAAAGGCTCATTAGTGTCTCCCTACAGTTAGGGATAAGGTAGCAACATGCTGCCAAGACTGGAAATCTTCAGGACAGGAATGAATTCGGAAGGTGAACAGAATAAAGTACTGTGGGAACAGTGGTGTTCCATGAGTGGCTTGTACGTTCCTTACGGGCAGGGCCCTCCATAGCATCTAAGGCAGGGCCTTATCCACAGGTATCTGATTATTATTTGACTTTCTTTAACATTTTTGCAATGTTATTATGTGTACTACTTATTTCAGTATGATTGGCAACATTTGCATTTTGATTTCTAAGATCAAGACAATTTCTTTCCTCTTAATCCCTCAGGAAGGCTGCGAAATTTAAATTTATAGAGCATTAGCCTGCTGTTTTGCATCTATCAGAGAATGAGACCCCCCAGTTTCATGGAAATCACAGGAGTGGCAAGGGGCTCAGATGGAGGAGTTGAGGGGTCCCAGCTATTTCTGCAGGTGATCTAGGTATTTGGGCATCAGCTGCTTTTACTTAGCCATCTGGCAGAATGTAAAGGCAGAATTTTGTTAAATATTGGAAAAGTTAATTGAAAACGTGGTTCTAGAGATTTTGCCAGCAGCTTCTACACTCATGACTTGGTTCAGTGTAAGGACCTGTGTGTGTGTTTTTTGTTGTTGTTGTAAGGACTTAAGTCCTTTGCTGTGTTTGGATGAAATATGTGCAAAAATAACTAAAATGGCCAGATATATCTTATTTTACATTTTTATGGGAAGAAATGTTGCAAACTATTTCATTTCTTCAACTGAAATTCCTCAGTGCAATTTTAATTGGTGTTTTTCCTCCTGTGGACGGTTTTTAGGAGTGATATAAGTTATCATGGAATCACCCAGTTCTTGAATGTGTGAATGAATGGCTTCTGTTGGAAGTTAATTCTTCTTGGCATGGATGTCTCACATTTCCCCAGCAGCTGGCTTTAACAAGGGAGGGCCTATCATGATTAATATGCCTTCTGATTCCTTGATTTAAGTAATACCTTTACTCCTGTGGATATGCTTTCCATCTCTTGCCAATTTTATTTTTCTTTTTGAGATACCAGAACCTATTAAATGATGTAGTACAGCTATTTGAGGACTTCCATTTTCTCTTTTAAAAATATTTTGTAAAGGTAATACCTGTACACAGAAGGGTTTGAAAATCCAGAAGGCACCCTTTTTCATGAAGTTATTTTTGTGAAGTGATATATTGCCTGCAATGGTAATGCCCTCATTCGCTACTCAATAGGTACTATGCAGAGCTCCCGATGAGAAATTGTTGGCTCCTTGCAGTTGATTGGGAGAGGGGACACCAGTACCCTTAGCAGACCTCTGAAGAGCTGAGAGAATGATAACCAGAAAATATTCTGGGGAAAACCAGGTGGAATTGCCAGCATATTACGTTATATTTGGGGATGTTGAATTCTACACTGAATTTCTCGTTCAGAATCATAATGCATTCACTTGCTAACTAACAATGCCATGCTCTCAGTCCTGAGAGGTGGCACACAATATTACTTTCAGGCACAGTCATCAGGCAGGGCCTGGCAGGCATTGCTCTGTGTGAGTCAGCTGGAATGTGGTAGCCTCCACAGTTATTATATTTATTTTAGAAAAATGTCTTATTTGTTGTCAGAACTTTTCGGCAGGTACCACAAAATCTGATATGGGAAAATGTATAAATTTTTCATGAATAAATCCCTTTCAGTATTGGTAATTTTCTTCTCTATTTTAGTGTAAAAGAAAGCACTATTTTATAGGTAGCTAGAAATGTCTGTGGCCTATATGATACTTCATCTAAAGGAGTGCTGAAGACAGGGCTGATTCCTAATTGAGAATTAGCAAGAATAGAACTCTTTTTGATACTTGGCCCTGTTCTTCTCCCCAGCCTCTGCTTTGGAGCGATGGATTCTATAACTAACTGAACCTTCTTCTTTCAGGTACCCACTGATGGCAATGCTGGCCTGCTGGCTGAACCCCAGATTGCCATGTTCTGTGGCAGACTGAACATGCACATGAATGTGCAGAATGGGAAGTGGGAGTCAGATCCATCAGGAACCAAAACCTGCATCGATACCAAGGAAGGCATCCTGCAGTATTGCCAAGAAGTAAGTCCTGGCTGGTGGCCAGCAGTTCACATTGGATCACATGCATTCCTTTTTGAAAAATTTAACTTCTTATATTTTGCATCAGTTTTTTAACCCTTACAGTAAAAATCTTGATTCCTAATGATTGACCATACCATGAACATATGTATTTGTATTACCCTACTATATACCTCTAAATGTTTCTAAAATTATGATATCATATTATGACCATCACTAAACAGTAAAGTTTAGGATGTCTCAGCACATATTTCTTTTTTCTCACTCTGTCGCCCAGGTTGACGTGCAGTGGCATGATTACGGCTTACTGCAGCCTTGACCTCCTGGGCTCCCGTGACCTTCCCATCTCAGCCTCCCAAGTAGCTGGACTACAGGTGCATGCCACCAGGCCTGACTGATTTTTTTAATTTTTAGCAGAGACGGAGGTCTTCTTTTGTTGGCCTGGCTTGTCTGAAACTCCTGGGCTCAAGTGATCCTCTGCCTCGACTTCCCAAAGTACTGAGATTACAGGCATGAGCCACCATGCCCAGCCCTCCACACTTCCTTTTATCTTTAGTATATATCTCACCATGGCTCTATAGTCAAGGTCTTAAGAGTTAAAAGTGCTAGAATTTTTTTTTTTCTGTTACCAGCTTGATATATTTTACTTCATTTATATCTGTTTGTATTCTGTTAGATTTTAGTTTTTTCCTCCCTTATTAATTTTACGTTTTGACTATCCTGTTCTTTAAAATGTTATACTCAGAAATCTCACTTTTCACCCATTCTGTATTGATAAACATTTTCATTGTTCCCGACCCATTTTTTTGGCAAAAGAAAGTACACATTTTTACTTCTTGTAGAAAAAAAAAAAGTGAAAAGTGCACTGTTCTGCACTTTGCTTTTTTTTAAACTTAACTTTATATCCTAGAAATCATGCCCTCCCAGTTTTCGGAGATCTTCATTTTTGTTTAATTCTTTGTAGTCTTTTTGCTGTTACTATACAGGCTGCTCCTTTCTTGTTTGATTTAAAATAGCTGGAGTTCCAGGCATTTTATCTCACACTTCTTAGATAGTTTATCTCTTCTAGGACATGTGACTGCATCTTAAGAACATTGGAAGTAATTAGTCTTATGCTTGTTGGCAAAGCAAAATTCTTGACACTCATTATAAACAGCAGATAGCCTGGCAACGTTTTCTTTTGTTGTAATCCTGTTTGTACTAGAAATTTTTCTTTAGCCTACTGGATAATGAATGTTTATTGTTTAATTAACATTACTATTACTATTAGAATCTTTTTAATTTTAAATTATACATTCTAAAATATTAAAAGGTCTAATTTGTTTTGATAGCACTCTGTTTAAAGGACAATCTAATTAAAAGCAAAAGCATTTCTAACATCACAATGTATTACATATTAAGTAATTTTTATCTTGAAAGGAGTATGAACCATGATGTGAAATGATGAATAGTGGAAATCACTAATACTGAAGTTCATTATATGTATTTTTACAAGAACATTCTGTGTGCTGATTTACTAAGTATGGGTTGATAATAAATCAGCTTTTGCCTGGGTATGACTTTTATGAAGTATCCATTTTAGAAATAATACTCACATTCTATTAAAGAGTTCTTGTAGCACAATTTTGTAGATACGTTATAAATTTTATAAATCACTACTCTGCGCCTACTTACATGTTTTTGATACCATTTTATTTTTTGGATATATGCATACTGATTATGTATTCTAAGTATTAAATCGACTTTTTTTAAAGGCTAGAATTAAAATTTAGTTTATAGCATTGACCAAATTGTCCTTTTCTGGTGAGTCGACTGTTTTGGTACACGTCTCATAGTTTGCATCTAAGTTTTTCCTCCCTTAGTTTCACGTATGAGTAACCAGATGTTTTCACATTTGTACGGTGGCCATGCAAAAGTTACTCTTTTTGACCCCGGGAACACCCCTCTTTCCCATTTCCCTTAGAGATCCTTCTAATGCCTGGTTAGCTTTACTTTCTGTTTTAGCCTGTTGTTTGTTCCAAGTTGTATTAGTCTGTTCTCATGTTGCTATAATAAACTACCTGAGACTGGGTAGTTTATAAAGAAAAGAGGTTTAATTGGTTCATGGTTCCAAAGACTGTACAGGAAGCATGGCTGGGGAGGCCGCAGGAAGCTTACAACCATGGCAGAAGGTGAAGGGGAAGCCGACACATCTTCACATGGCAGGAGCAAGAAAGAGAAAGAGTATGAAAGGAAAGGTGCTACACATTTTGAAACAACCAGATCTCATGAGAACACCATCACGGGACAGCACTGGAGGGAAGGTGCTTACCTGTTAGAAACCACTCCCGTGATCCAGTCACTTCCCACCAGGCCCCACCTCCAGCACTGGGGATTACAATTCAACATGAAATTTGGTTAGGGACACAGAGCCAAACTGTACCAAAGGATTAAGCCACAGAGTGGTTTTTCCAAGCCCTGGGCTTTACCAGATTGTTGGTGGCCACCATGAGTGGAGAGAATTAGCCCTTTGCTGTCACCTTCCTCTTGCAATTCTGGTATTATCTATCCTCCTCTGCCTACCACCCACCCACGGAAGTCTTGCAGGATGATATACACCAGCCAGATTCTTATACATTGGCTCCATAAATAAGAAAGAGCCAAAACATCATACCTTGTGAGCCATTTTAATGGATTTGGTCTTTATTTTGTAGCAACAGGAATTCATCAGACTTTAGTTTTTCTAAGAGGAAGAGTGAGTGTAGATTTGCATTTAAACAAGTCACCCTCTTGCTTTGTCACTATGTCCCTACCGTATATCTTCATTCTCCCAGAGACTGCCATGCTGCAGCCTCTAGCCCTGTGCTGTCCATTACTGTAGCTTCTGGCCCCATGTGGCTGTTTGGCACTTGAAATGTGGCTAGTGGGAACTGATGTGTGCTGTAAGATGAATACCAATTCTCAAAGTTAAAATGTGAGAAAACCTGTAAAATGATCACATTCACTTTTATATAGATTCAACATTGAAATGGTTATGTTTTAAATATATTGTTAAATACATCATAAATGTTACTGAGTTGTAACTATGCAATTAAAATTGATTTCACTTGTTTCTTTTAACTTTGCATGTGGCAGTCAGGAAAATGGGATTCCATAGGCAGTTTGCATTCTGTTTCCATTGAACAGGGGTGTTCTCTGGGCTATCCCAAGCCACCAGTGACTCTGGGCCGTAAGGGTCTTAGATCCCATGATCTGGCAAGTGGGAGAGGGAGGTAGACATGAGGAGTCCCTCCAAACCTTCCACCAGAGCTCCACTACAAGTGCAAGTCAGGGAACAAGGCTTGTTTTGGGCCCTTTCAAATACATATTTCATTAAATACATTTTGATGTAAGATGATGATACACCTTTTCCAGAGTCCTGCCATGCCCTCTTCCTCCTCAGACATATGTCTCTGGGTACTAAGGGTGCAATGATGAACCTCACAAGGCCTATTATTTAAAGGGTGAGAAAAGCTTGTAAAATCATAATTTTAGCAATCTAAAAACTGACATGGTGACAGTGACACTAATACCACCAGACCATCACTGATCATTCACAAAGGGTCAGCTACTACGCTAAGTGCTCGCACTCATTTTTGCCCACTCAGTGACACCTGTGGGGAAGAACCCAAGGAAAGCACCTTGGGGAATTCGCAACATTTAAGGCAAGCAGAGAAACTGCACCATCCATGGAGATGAGCAGTGGCCAGAGAGAGAGGATAGGAAGTAGGAGGTGTTATATGCTGGGAATCAAACTATGTAAATTTTTAAATGAGGGAAACAATAAGAGAGCAAGCATGATGCAAACAGAAAGCAGTTGAAGTGTAATTTTTGACAAGGTAAAATCATGTCTGTCATGCAGACTGAACACATGTCAAATATTGTATTCAATTCATTAATAAGATGAATGGTAAGTTGTTAAAACTGGTTTGTTTCGACTTGGAGAGATTTAAAATTCCCTCCCCAGCACACTTGATTTGCATAGCTATGAACAGGAATCATCTGGAATGATCTGGAATACCATGGAATTATTTCCATGGTACAGGAACCCTTGCACTGCTATGAGATATCTGCAGTATCCACCCCACCCTTACAGAGTTGTAAGGGTGCAAAATAGCTTGTATGGATGTAAGTAATAAGAGTGTAAGAGTTTTAAGGATGTAAGTTGTAAAATAGCTTCTTTAGTAGCAAGTCAACCAGAGGAATACGCTGTAGAATAAGATAATCCTTTCCCTACCACCCTCAGGATTGGAAAGACACCTGCTTTTCACTGCTAAGACACCCAGAGCTGTGACAAAAGACATTTCTATTGTTTAAGCCATTCACAGTAACGCAGCTTAACATTTTGAGCTAAGACAAAGACTTACTATGGCTTCTGTAGGCAAAAGCCCTACAGACCGAAAGCATTGTGAGAATTAACATTTCTAGAGATCATGCCTTACGGTAAATTTTATCCAACACTTAGCTCTGACCTAGAGCATGCTAGTCATCATTAGGCAGATGCTTCTGGATGGTCTGTTTCTGGCACAGAGACTGGAGCGGTATGGGCAGGGCCTCTGTAACCATGTTGTGCTGAGAAATCCTCCCGTAAAATAGAGCCTGTGCTTTCCTTTTGCAGAGACCATTTATTTCCATTGATAGAATTATTATTATTATTGTTATTATTTTTTTTATGAAATCTCACTCTCTCGCCCAGGCTACAGTGCAGTGGCATGATCTCAGCCCATTGCAAACTCTGCCTCCTGGATTCAAGTTCAAGTGATTCTCGTGCCTCAGCCTCCAGAGTAGCCGGGATGACAGGTGCATGCCACCACACCTGGCTAATTTTTGTATTTTGGTAGAGAAGGGGTTTCACCATGTTAGCAAGACTGGTCTTGAACTCCAGTGATTTACCCACCTTGGCCTCACAAAATGCTAGGATTACAGGCATGAGCCACCTTGCCCAACCTTCCATCGATAGAATTCTAAAGAGGTGTTTTTTAGGCAAGAGTTGGCAGAGTGCTGGCCCATAGTCCAGATTTGTTTTCAGTTGATTTTTACCCACTTCAAATGCAGAGGCCATGATAATTCAATAGTAAAGTGATAAATCCATGGTATGACTTAAAATATTTGGTTGTAATATCACAAAGTATGCTTCCGGAACACGTTAAGCACACAAGATCCTTATATTGTTCTTTTTGTTTAGTGTTTAGGGTAGTTTGTATGAATCATAGATGACCACAACAGACCCTCAGTTGTTATTTTCGTCTGGCAGTCTTTGTTAGAAAAAAGTGCCTTTCCTCTCTTCTATACTAGAAGCAAAAGGCGTCTCTCATAGCATCATGGAAACAACTCAAATATGACTACATCAATTATTCATCTTTTTTTTTTTTTTTTTTTGAGACAGAGTCCCACTCCGTCAATCAGGCTGGAGTGCAGTGGTACAATCTCGGCTCACTGCAACCTTTGCCTACTGGGCTCAAGCAATTCTTGTGACTCAGCCTCTCAGGTAGCTGAGATTACAGACACTTACCATCGCACCCGGCTAAATTTTTTATTTTTAGTAGAGATGGGGTTTCACCATGTTGGCCAGGCTGGTCTTGAACTCCTGACCTCAAGTGATCCGCCTACCTTGGCCTCCCAAAGTGCTGGAATTACAGGCATGAGCCACTGTGCCTGGCAGTTATTCATCATTTAACAGCACAAAGTGGTCACTTGCCTTAATGAACTATTACAATACTGAAATTTTGGCCTGAGGAATTTATAAATATAAATAGAACAAAACAAAAATAATATTCCCCTTGAAACATATGCTAAAATCTAGGGCTAAAAATTAGAATTGTTGGATTTTATTGTCCTGTTTCTTTGGGATGAAATGAAGTTTTCAAAAAACATAGTTTTATTTAAACCAAAGGCTTTGGGAATTGAGAAGAATAAAGGAAGTGCTCTTCAATTCTGCATCTCAAGAATGTATTTCTTCCCAAATTTAATACAGGCAAATGTCAATATTTACTGGGCACTGTTAGGATTTTGTGTCAGGTGCTGCTGAGTTGCTGAATAGGACCTTATAAATGTATTAATACAATAAAATTGTGAAGAAAATTTAGAAAACTGCCAAGGTAGAATGAGGTTACAAATTAGAGGGTCTTATTCTGGAGATAAGAATAAGCTATGGGAGATTTTTAGCATGTGTGTTTTGTGGTCAAGACACTCTTAGAAAAATTAACTTGTTTCTAAGAGTAGGTTAGATTGGGGAGAGAAGGAATTCAAATCACAAATAACAGTATGAAAAGCATTGTGAGAGATTATCCTGTCCATCCTGTCACTCGTGATACCCTGAGGTGCTGTATTAAGGGCATCATTGCTCTTTGACACCCGAGCAGTCCCAGAAGGCTGCGTCTTCAGTCTTTAGACCGTGTCCTCACAGTCTTAAGCCATGTCCTCGCTTTATGGTAGAAGAACGCAGGCAAGTGTTACATATTGTCAGTTAAACAAGAAATTGGATGAGTCCCCATACCATTCTTCCTCTTTTAAAGAGAGAAATTGAAACAGGCTCCTCCAGCCTCTGTATTCCTATTAATAACATGCAGTGCACTTCCTGGAGCTAGCGGCTTCCTAAAGGTGTTGATGTCTCTGGTAACTTATACTGTGGGGCAGGTCTCTGGAGGGAACTTTGAACAAGGTAAGCCTCAAATACAGGCAGAGATTTCCAACTGGGAAAGTTAGACAGGTGAACGTGGCTTTGTTTATAATCTTTTTATTGAATCATGGGTATATTCTCTTTTTTCTGTTTTATTTTCCACCCTTTTATAATATCTATTCTCTGCCACTTTAACCTTCTGTCTTTAAATGAACACTTGTTTGTCTGTAGTAATAGGATCAGCAAACAAAGGACAGCAGTGCCTGAACAAAGCAAAAACTGCTGTTAGATGAGTTGAGCAAAACCATTTCCCTTGCCCAACTTTCTACTCTAAAATACCTAACTGAACATGGGATTCTCAGACAAGAATTATTTCTCAACCTTTCTTTTTTCATTCTTTTTTTTTTTTTGAGACTGAGTCTCTCTCTGTTGCCAGGCCCCAGGCTGGAGTGCAGTGGTGTAATCTCGGCTCACTGCAACCTCCGCTTCCTGGGTTCAAGCAATTCTTCTGCCTCAGCCTCCCAAGTA
>NW_016107453.1:651277-734195 GCF_001604975.1 Cebus imitator | reverse complement strand
TTAGTAGAGACGGGGTTTCACCATGTTGGCCAGGGTGGTCTCGATCTCTTGACCTCATGATCTGCCTGCCTCGGCCTCCCAAAGTGCTGGGATTACAGGCGTAAGCCACCATGCCTGGCCTCTTTTTTCATTCTGTAGTATGTATGAAATTAAAATAAATAAAAAGCAAACAACAGAGGTGGTCTTTTTAATCTTACCAAGTTGGAAGGTATATTGTATACATCATCCAGTGGGAGAAGTCCTGGTACATTCTTGACCATTATTACTTTGCTATGAACACCTTCCAACCTTGTAGGCGAAAAATTGACTGACAGATCATAGGCACATATATGGTATGGTTTTGGAATTGGAAAGATCCCAAGATTCTTATTAACTGAGACAGTTTTTGAATAGAGGGATCAGGCTACGTATATGTGAGTGTGGATATATTTTATTCATTAGTGGTCTGTATAAATGTAAGGATTGCCTTACTGACCATAGGATTTATTCTAGGGCTAAAAAAGTTGAGTTTGGATATTTTAAAACAAGAAGATCAGCCCTAGATTGAAAGAGAATATGAGAATCTAGGCTATGTGTACACATCTGCTCGTGTCTTCACATTTGTGTCCTGGCCTATTTATTTTGGTTTCTGTCCCATCTTCCCCCCGCACCCCATTTGTTTTCATTCAGCTCTTTGAAATTAGAATAGCTTAGCCATCAAACAAGGCTCTTTGACAGTATTTTTCAACTCTGAATATGAAAGTGTAGCTGTAACAATATATTTATATAGAATGTCAGAAGCAGAGTTGGGCCAGATTATTGGGAAATATGCAAATGCCCTGCAGCATTTTACCGCCTTTGCTTTTACATAAGGCCATCATTTGGAAACATAGCACGCTGATGGGTCCCATTTGCAGTAGCGTTTCATCAGCTGCACGGTGCCTCTCAGCTCCTCATTAAGTTGCAAGCAGAGAACGTTTTCGTTTTCCAATTCTCTTTCTCAATTAAATTAGAGATTCTATTTTTAGTATTCCTCACTATTCAAAGCATTTATGTTGAGAACAGTTTAAGGTATGATTTTTCTTTGTATTCCAGAAATATTGAAAGCATGTCATTGAAATCCAGAAACAGAAGTATATAATATTGTCTAGGACATGCCTTGTCTTGGCTTACAGGTATTGATCGACTTACGACCTGTGCAACTTATGACCATTCGACTTTACGACCACAATCGCTAGCCACGACTGCTCCGAGTCTGGCAGCGCAAACGTTGCCCAGCTGGGCATACGACCGTGCAGACCAGCTTCCGGCAGCACTACCATCTCCGCATGCATATAGCCTACTCAACTTACGACCAAATTGTGTTACGACTGGTCTGTCGAAACCAATCGTGGTCATAAGTTGAGCACTAGTTGTATATGCCAGAGTCTCAGTAGTTTAAAATTTATAATTAATATACTCTTTGAATGCCTAGAAATGGCCTCTGTTTTAGTTGGTCCAGTTTCGTCTTACATAAAATGGAGCAATTACTAACTCGGAGGACTATGCTGTGCTACACATAAAGCATTTGCAATGATGTCTGCTACTTAGGAATCCCTCAGTTATGACATTTTCCTTACTGTCTTCTTGGATATGTTCTTTGAAAAAGGAATTGGTATGGGAAAGCTTTGAGAAGATGAAAATATACAACATAGGCTAGCTCGGAAACATTTTGTTACAGAGCGTTGGATTCTCTGTTTCATGTATATATTCATGTATGCTAGCTGCAGTCATGCAGGTATAATTTGGCTCTTGGGGCTTTTTTCCTTTTTCACATGCCGTTATCAATTTAGAAAGCTGGCTGTTTCCTCTGGACTAAATTTATTTATTTATTTAAATTTTCAGTGCTTTAAATGCAAAATTCTAAGCATATGTACAAGTGGAAAGAATAGTAAAGTGGACCTTCCCATCTACCTGTCACTCAATTGCAGTAATAATCAAATTTAGTCATGCTTGTTCCTGAGTAAGTCTGGAATGCAAGATTTCTATCTTAACTATTCAGGGTCTCCAGCAGTTCCGACAAAACACATGCAAGTTTGTTGCTCACCTCTGTTAGTGACCTGTAAATTAAGATGTGCTAATGTATCACGTATTACTCATTGACCTTCTGCTTATAAGTTTAAAACAATTTATTAGTACCACATAGTTTTTATAGTGTTTTCAAAAAGAAATATCTCTGAGAATTTGGTTAAAGATGAATTTAAAAATTGAATGACTAAATAGAAAAGTAGGCAAACTGTTTTCAGAATTAGTAGCAATTTCCAATTCCATTTACTCTGTTCATTAACTTTGTTTTCAGCCGTTTGTTACCCACATTTGATTTTGTGTTTTTGAAATGCCTTTGGTCATTTTAGGACTTGCGGCATCACCACTGGTCCTAGGTGCCCTGTTTACAAAAGGGACTTTTAGGTTCTCCATTTGTCCTTTGTGTTGGGAACAGAGACACGTTTCTGTAGGACTCTGTCAACATATGTCTTTAAAAAGGTTTTTTTTTTTTGTTTTCAATATTTCTCTTCTTGGCTTTCTTAAATATCATCAGTGTCTTTTCTTGCTTTATGTATTTAGCAGCTTAAATGTCATCTTGTCTGAGATCAATATATTTCCAACTTGGAGAGATAGTGAAAAAGAGGCTTCAGATTTTTAAAATTTGGAACAAAAAAATTCTGATGGTGACCAGATTTCAAGGTATTTTTCAGTAGACAAAACTACTTAGACTACGAATAATAAGCTTTTAATATTGATCTAAAATTGTTTTTATTCTACCTCTTTACTGGTGTTAGTATTTGGAATCTCTTATGCACTCATAACACTTCATGTATTGATACATTCACTTTCAACGATAAAAATGGCTCTATGACCAGGTAGGTAGGCTGCTTTTCAGATTCCTGTGCTAACTAAATGAATGGGTCCCGTTAGCCTAAGTGAGAGCTTGCCCCGTCACTCTTCCTAAATGTCTTTCTTAGCTGAGTGCTTGTTTATATTAATCTACTGCTTCTTATAGCAGATGCTGTGATTTGTATAAGCTGTCATATCTACTTGGAAGAACAATATTGAAAGGCATTGAGATACTTATTTTCCTGAAAATCTCATAATCCAACAACTATTTAGAATATCTTGTTTAAGAAATAGATTTATAATACCCAATGGGAACTTAATAAACACTGAATGTCCCTGATTGAATGGATTCTGACCTTAGCCAGAAATAATCATTAAATATTTATCAGACACTTACTGTGCTATCCCAGGGTTGGCCACTGTTGAGGGAACACCAGATGAATCATATTGCCCCTGCCCTCAAGGATTGTATATTCTAATAGGACAGACAGCCCATCAGCAAAATAGGAGGTAGAAAGTGGTCAGGGATCAGATAACGCGATCAAGGATAGCGGAGGCTGAAGGGGTAGGATAGATTGGTCTGCGCACAGAGATTGAGGGGATCATGCAATAGGAATTAGTGAACCAGCATGTGAGCTGGGCCTTTTTCTTGGCATTTGTTCAATTGGAAAGAGCATAAAGCTACTGAAGTAGCTTATGTTTAGAGACAGGGCTTATTGAAGGGGACAAGGGGTCTCCTGGAATCCAAATGCACATCCTAAGACTCACAAGAGTTAAAGGGCACCTGGGCACCCATCAGATCCTGTCTCTGCCTGCTCCAGTCTTGTCTGTTTCTCACCTTCCCTTGTCTCCCTAGTTATTTCCCTATTTTCTGGGACTGATTGCTACTTCCAGATGCCTAGTTTGAGTCCACCCATGGGTTTTTTGGGGGTTTTCTTTGTTTTTTTTTTTTTTTGAGGNGGGGAGGTTGCATGCAGTGACCTGAGATCAAACCAGACTCTGTCTCAAAAAAACAAAAAAAATCTTTTGAAATCTGCACAGTTTTGTTGTTTTTTTTTTTTGAGGCAGGGTCTCGCCCTGTTGCCCAGACTGGAGTGCAGTGACATGATCACGGTTCACTGCAGCCTCGACCTTCTCGCTTAAGCTGTCCTCCCACCTTGGCCTCCCGGGTAGCTGGGACTGTAGGCACAAGCCGCCATGCACCCATGGGTGTAGACGTGCCACCTCTGGCTCAGACTTATCCTCACCGCTAGTCAAGTTTCTTCCTTATCTAGCGACAGCCTGTGTGTGTTCATGAAAGCCCTTGAGGTAGAGAATGCCATGTACAGTTTGGTTTTCATGGGCTCTAATGAGCTGTAGGGATGGCGCTGCAGAGTTGAAATACAGTCACTAATGAGTCTTCCTTCAGAGGGCTGAGGGTGGGAGCACCACATAAAAGGAGTTGGGGGTCAGCAGCCTCCTGATAGTCTGAAAGCCAAAGGTAATGGATGTGGGGCTCCACGGGGAGGCTATAGCATGCCACATTGTGTTTTCTGCCCTTCAGGAAAGTTCCTTTCCACCAGGCAGGCAGTACAGATAGGTACTTAACAGCGATGATGTGAGGCACACTGATAAATACCAGAAAACATTCCCTAAGAGGGGTTAGCATTATTTCACCATGAGAGGAGGAGGTTTGTCTAGATGGGGAGACTCCAATGGGCTTGGGCATTTGAAGTGTAGTCTAAGGGATCTTAGGTAAGAGTGTGTTTGGAACACAGTATTTATGTATGTATTTATACAGCAAATGCTCTGTGTGGCTGTAATTTTGGAAAATTTGTAGGAATTGAGGACAGAGTATTTTTCTACTAGCTGACAGAGGCCTGGGTTTGCTTCTGCTTTAAGTATAAATATCTCGAGTCCTTTTTTAAAAAAGAAAGTCAAAAAAATGATTGGAGTTGGGTTTCACGTAAGAAACATTTTAGAAAAGGAGTATGAGAAGCAACCAAGTCCCAGGAAGCTTTGCTTGTGTTATTTATGAGAAGGGGACCAGAAGAAAACCCAGGTATTCTGATTCCCAATGAAGTGGTTTTTCTTTCTTTTTTTCCATGTCGCTATTGTACTGTAAAAACGCAACTACTCTACCTAATCCATTTTATTTCCAATAAATTTACTTCATTATTGCAAAAAAAAAAGAAAAGGAGTATGAGACGGGATTTGCTGATGTTTGCTGTATTTGCAGATTATTTGCACTAGCAGTACATGTATGTTTTGGAAAACACATGCAAATTAAACAGCTGAAGGAACTTTTATTTTTATTTCCTATGTGAGATTTGAGATGTTGCAAATGAAATATTAAAACATTGAACTGATGATTATAATTATAGTAGTCCTTCCTTATCTGCAGAGGATATATTCTAAGAACCCCAGAGAATGCCCAAAACCTTGGATAGTACCAAATCCAATATATACTATATTTTTTCCTATATGTACATACCAGTGATAAACTTGAATTTACAGATTAGGCATAGTGAACAATTAACAACTAATGATAAAACAGGACAATTATGACATTATGTTACCATCCCTACTCTTGTGCTTTGGGGCCATTATTAAGTCAAATGAGAGTTACTTGAACACAAGTGCTATGATCAGGTGACCAATGGGCAGGTAGCATATACAGCATGGAGACGCTGGAAAAGGGATGATTCATTGTCTGGACAAATTAGAGTTTGGGTATGGGTTTGAGATTTCATCACACTACTCAGAATGGTGTGCAATTTAAAACTTATTGTTGGCCAGGGAGGGGTGGCTCATGCTTGTAATGCTAGCACTTTGGGAGGCCAAGACAGGAGGCTGTCTTGAAGCCAAGAGTTTGAGACCAGCCTGGGCAACATAGGATGACCCCGTCTCTTTCCTAAAATTAAATATAAAAGAAAAATAAAACTTCTTGTTTATTTCTAGAACTTTCCATTTAATATTTTTGGCCCGAAACCATGGAAAGCAAAACCATAGATAGGGAGGATTACTGTAATTATGATAAAAATCAGGAACTTATCTAGCCATGAGGACATTTGTGTTTCTGATTATTTTAATTTGTATTCTTGACTAAAATGATGAACTATATTTATATCTTTAAATGAACTATATTAATATCTTTATAAAAACAAATGAACTATATATTTAGTTCATAAAAATGCTTTTTTTTTCTCTCTGGATATATACTGGGGCTATTTAATAAAAACCTAGGTATGATATTGGGGGTTTTCATAGGAATTTTAAATTTTAACATGTTTCTCTTTGTTTTGTTTTGTTGTTTGCTTTCTGAGTTGGGAGTTGGTTGTGCATGTGGCAATTGCTTTATCTAAAGAGTCTTGCTCTGCTTCAGAAGAAATTTTGTTACCTTGATTGCTAATGTTTTCCCCCTTTAAATAAACCTCCTGATCTTAGAACCGCAAAATTGTTCTTTGCCAAATTTAAATTAGTAATCCCTTATCTCTGAATAAAAGTAACTGAATCAGGTTGAATTTACTGAGTCAATTTTAATAATTAGGGCAGTACAAAAACTACGCATGGGCTTTATGTAGTTCAAATTTTACAGTGTCCACAGACATCTTCATATTAACAATTGCCATTGTCAGTGTTAGGGAGAGAGAAGCTGTGGCACAGAAAATAACACATATGTCCTAGATTTCATGGTGGGAATTGGAGGCAAATTCTGTGTTTGGCTGATTTTAGGGAAAAGCTCCATCTTCATGGATTTTAATTTGTCAATTTTCAATTCTGCCTGCTTGGAAATAGTCAACCTAATCAGGGCCCGTTACTGTCCTGTCACACCAACTATTACCATAGGAATCTGAAGATGTTACGCAACCCAACGTGAAAAAGAGATCCAGTTCTTCTGGTAATCAGTTTGAACCTACAAACAATGTGTTGGTTTTACGTTGTAAAGAGGGAACCATGAGGTGAATATGTCTGCTACTGGGTTTGTAGAAAACCAAGGGGTCCTGAGGAAGTTCTCAACTGGGTTGTATTTCAGTGCAGTGGCAGCTAGAATCCCTTTAGAAAATGCAGTAATTCACACTTCACTGCACATAAAGTCGTGTCCCTCAGGGTGGACTCTCAAGTGTCATAGAGTTTATGACTCATGAGGGCTATAATTTTGTGATCTAATAAACAGTAAAGATGGTGGGAGAGTTATATTCCTGTGCAAAAAGCCACTTCACCTTTCATTATATAGAAAAAAGCCAGGGGATTATTAACATTTTTAGTGGCATTTTAAAGTTGAGCATTTTCTGGGATCTGAAGTGGCTACATTGAGATATTAAGATACTTAAGAACAAAGTAAAATACAGAGAAGTATTAATGGCTGGATCCCTCTGGAGCTGGGTTACTGTGGCAGTGGTTTCAAGAATAACTCTCTCAACACCCACCCCAGGATTCTAATTTAGAGTTTTGTGTGTGTGTGTCCTCATAGCATATACCTCTACCACTGAGTTTCTCCCTTGCTGCTGCACTGATTGATACCTTATTTTTAAATTTTTGTTTTTAAGATAGACTGTTTCTTAGAGCAGTTTTAGGTTCACAGAAAAATTGAGAGGAAGGTATAGAGGTTTCCCATACACCTGCTCCCTCCACACATGCTCAGCCTCTCCTATTAGCATCTTCTGGGGAGTGGTACCTTTGTTACAGTCGCTGAACTGATTGACACATCACCATCACTAGAAGTCCATGGTTTCCCTGAGCTTCACTCTCGGTGGTACACATTTTCTGGGTTTGGACAAATGTATAATGACCTCTGTTCATCACTGCAGTATCATTGAGAGTTTCACTGCCTAAAAATCCTCTGTGCTTTCCCTGTTCATCCTCCGCCTCCGCTGCCCAAGCCTCTGGCAACCACTGATCTTTTTAGTCTCCATAGTTTTGCCTTTTCCAGAATGTCATATAGTAGGAATCACACACAGTATGGAACCTTTTCAGATGGGCTTCTTTCATTGAGCAGTATTAGTTAAGTTCCTCCATGCCTTTTCATGGGTTCATTTAAGTGCTGAGTAACATTCCATTGTCTAGGTGTGTACCCCATAATATTATTTATCCATTCACAGTACCTTATTTTTTAACTGATTTTTGGGCGGACTGGGACTAAGGTGAGATAAACAAGGAGTTGAGATTAAGAATGTTTAATGAGGCTGGGCGCAGTGGCTCACGCTTGTAATCCCAGCACTTTGGGAGGCCAAAGCGGGTGGATCACCAGGTCAGGAGTTCAACACCCGCCTGTTCAACACAGTGAAACCCCGTCTCTACTAAAAATACAAAAATTAGCTGGACGTGGTGGCAGGCGCCTGTAATCCCAGCTACTTGGGAGGCTGAGGCAGGAGAATCCCTTGAACCTGGGAAGTGGAGGTTGCATTGAGCCGAGATTGCACCACTGTATTCTAGCCTGGGCGGACAGAGCCAGACTCCATCTCAAAAAAATAAAAACATTTAAAAAAAAGAATGTTTAATGAAATATTTTTAAGAATCAAAATGACTGCAAAAATCCTCCACGATGAACAAAATAACATTTTAAACAAAGATTGAGTCATGCTGAGCCCTCTGAATGTCACTGACAATCACAAGCAAAATTCTGTGTGTCATCTAACTCAGAGATTATCTTGCTCAGAAACGTTGTTCTCCCTCCAGGGAAGGCACTGCTTCTCCTTCTACCTGAGAAGATAGCCTTCTCATTTCAAAGTTCTTTTCTCAGAATCCTCAAAGTGTTGCCCGTAGAGGTGGGGATGCCCTCTTTTCCTCTTCACTTTTGTTGCCAAACCACCCTTCCTTTCTGTTCTGTAAAAGCATCGCCCCCGACCCCGTCATACGTGAAGTGCATGCTTTCAGACTAGATCACCTCACTTCCCCACCTTGGCCATCTGCAGACCTCTTTCTGCCTCATCAGCGTTCCCCACTCAGACTTTGTCATGTGGTGTAGCTCCTCATTTCATGATTCTTAAGTGATCCTATTATCGATCTCAGTGATTCTTCCAGTATTCCAGTTTCTCAGTTCATTATTCTCATTCCTCCAATGACCTTGTTTTCAATATTCTCCATCACCCATTCCTTAAAATGGTCATGCTGCACTCCTTGCAATGACCAATCTGCAACTCCTCTAAAATTTTAATTTCCATTATCTGACTCTGCAGTTACTACGTGTTACCACCTCACTGTCTCCAGTCCTGTACACCACACATTCTTTAGCCCCTAGAGTGTGATTAGTGGACTCACCTCCTTTGGTCCTACCACCTTTTTTTTTTAGACGGAGTCTCACTCTGTCACCTTAGGCTGGAGCACAGTAGTGCGATCTTGGCTCAGTACAATGTCTGCTTTTTGGGTTCAAGCAGTTTTCCTGCCTCAGCCTCCTGAGTAGCTGGGATTACAGGCACGCACCACCATGCCCAGCTAATTTTTTGTATTTTTAGTAGAGACGGGGTTTCACCATGTTGACCAGGATGGCCTCGATCTCTTGACCTCGTGATCCACCCGCCTCGGCCTCCCAAAGTGCTGGGATTACAGGCTTGAGCCACCGCGCCCGGCCCTAACTTTTATATTTTTAGTAGAGATGGGGTTTCACCATGTTGGCCAGGCTGGTCTCAAACTCCTGATGTTGTAATCTGTCCGCCTCGGTCTCGCACAGTGCTGGGATTACAGGTCCTATGACCTTTTAAGTGTGTATAACTCCCCTCATGTTCTTACTTTTGCTACTTCAGATTACACGGCCCAGCGTTCTAATCATTTCCTTTCTTATACGGTCATTTCTCTCTATTAATTGTTATTTATCTGGCAAAACAGTCACCCTGTCGAAATGCAAAATTTATGCAAGGGAATGCACATTTTAGAAATAGATTTTTGTGTCTATGTTTTTCTTTCGTATCTCCACTCATTAATAAATAGAAGTGGTTTGATGGTTCACAAATGTAATTTAATTGATCAAGTTTCACATTTCATTCTAAGTGCTCAGTAAACGCCATGGTTCATTCACAACAGTAATCAAAGCAAGGGGCTGTAGTTAGTTATAGGAGCAAAGAGAATTCATGGGTTTATTTTTATCTAAATGATACCCTTGAGAACTTTTTGATAAATTATTTTTATGTAAATTACTTGGAATAAGAGCAGGATTTTTATACTGAAAACTTTCTATATGTGGTATCCTGTAAAATGTCCGATTAGTGAGATATAGGAGGAGGCTGAATTTAAATAAAGCGAATATTCCCAGCCACATCTATAATATTTATTTAGGACATTACAGACTATTATCCCACACCAATTTATTTCATAGCAAAAATCACCTCACACTTGTAAGAATCCTGTGTTTCCCCTTCTTGTTTCTATTTTAGCTTTCCTGGAAAAATAATATTTTAAGTCTGAATGAATGCCATAAATTAAAAGTTGCATTGCTTAGTATTTTTTTTTTTTTTTTTTTTGAGATGGAGTCTCGCTCTGTAACCCAGATGGGAGTGCAGTGGTGCAATCTCGGCTCACTGCAACCTCTGCCTCCCGGGTCCTGGTTCAAGCAGTTCTCTACCTCAGCCTCCCAAGTAGCTGAGATTACAAGCACTAGCCACCGTGCCCAGCTAATTGTTGTATTTTTTAGTAGAGATGGGGTTTCACAATGTTGACCAGGCTGGTCTCAAACTCCTGACCTCGTGCTCCGCCCATCTCCGTCTCCCAAAGTGCTGGGATTACTGGTGTGAGCCACTGCACCTGGCCGCATTGCTTAGTATTTTGAATGGAATGACTAGGTGCTTGTCATTTGCATCTTTTCCTTTCTACTGAATTTCTTTAGTTTGGTCAGCAGTAGAGCAGTCTTGACTGTTAGGGGGTAGCAGTACAGGTTGAGTATCCCAGATTTAAAAATCCTAAGTCTGAAATGCTCAAAAATCCAAAACTTTTTGAGTGCCAACATGATGCTCAAAATAAATGCTCTTTGGAGTATTTTAGACTTTTTGCATTTGAGGTGCTCAGCCATTAAGCATATAATGCAGATGTTCCAAAATTGGAAATATTTGGAGACCTTTAGCACTTATGGTCCCAAGCATTTTGGATAAGGGACACTCCACCTGTACCTTACATGCTTGTACATGTCAGCCCCTGCCTCAAGTAACAATTTATGCTTTTTGTGTGCTCTTCCAGGTCTACCCTGAACTGCAGATCACCAATGTGGTAGAAGCCAACCAACCAGTGACCATCCAGAACTGGTGCAAGCGGGACCGCAAGCAGTGCAAGACCCATCCCCACATTGTGATTCCCTACCGCTGCTTAGGTGAGCCGGCCAGCCGCGGAGCTGGTGCTGACTGGGGACCTGGTCTTAAGGAATAAAATGAAGCTGCGCCTCTTAGGTCACATACATAGACTTGCTCTTCATCACATTGCCACTCTGTGTTGTACTGTGTTTTGGACTCTTGCGGTTACATTCTGTGCACTGACACTACAGGAGCAGTATTTTTAAGTTCCCTGCCTCAGAATGAATTTACCCAGGGTGTTTATTGAAATTACAAATTCCGGGGCCAGTCCCATGACTCCTGAATGAAAAATGCCTAGTAGTAGATCTGGGAATTCTTATTTTAACGTATCCCATAGATGATTCTTATGTACACTAACTGTAGATTTGTGGAACTGGGGCCTTGTGCTTTTTTTCACATAGACTTCCTTTTATTTATTTATTTATTTTTTGAGATGGAGTCTCGCTCTGTTGCCTAGGCTGGAGTGCAGTGGCGCGATCTTGGCTCACTGCAACCTCCACTTGCTGGGTTCAAGCAATTCTCCTGCCTCAGCCTCTCGAGTAGCTGAGACTAGAGGCGTGTGCCACCACACTCAGCTAATTTTTATATTTTTAATAGAGACAGGGTTTCACCATGCTGGCCAGGCTGGTCTCGAACTCCTGACCTCGTGATCTGCCTGCCTTAGCCTCCCAGAGTGCTGGGATTACAGGTGTGAGCCACTGTACCCAGCCCACATAGACTTTCTAGGAGAAAGAATCTATTGTGAAGCTGCAGCATTTTGCTAATTTCTAAAAAAAATTTTAAAAGCTTTTCTACAATAAGTACTACTCTTATTTAGTGATGGTAGAGGAATTGGAATTGGGAAAGCTTTTATCTGCTTACATCAAACTGGAGGACAGTTTGATCACTAATGTTTACTGTGTGTTTCTTTCACAAGCCTCAAATTTACTTCAACCTTTTATTTAAAAAATTGAGTAGCTTTATGTGGTATCATGCTCTTTGCCTCTGGAAACTGTCATACTCCATATTTAATCTGACTTGGTTATTAGTCTGTTCCTAGTTGTTATTTTTATGTGTCCAGTCATTGCAGAAGTCAAGTTCTTAGTTCTGATATTTTATATCTAAATGTTTTCCACAAGTGTATTCATCAGTAGGTAGGTTGTAAATAGGATGTAGAGATTGTCTATGGAGATTGTAGACAAATATTGATGTACATTCTGATAACTTCTTGTAAAGGTTTAAAGGAATATTTCAAAGAAAATCCAACAGCAAACTTAGAAAGTAAAGGATAATTACTGAAGATTCTGGAGATCTATATAATAAATACATGGTCAAAAATGAACATCGTAAGAGCATACTGATTGCTGTTCATTCGTGTGCATAATTTGAGACGTAAAATGAAAACATTGTGCATTAGAATAAAGATTTCACCTGGTGGGTTTACTCGCAATGTAATTTACTCATAATGTAATTGATGAAGAGAGTGTAGAAAACTAGATTCTTAAACATTTGATAATTTAGGAGTTTCCTTGTTCCTCCTCACTCCTTGTTCCTAAATGCTTTATAAGGCCCCTTAACGCTTTTCTGGCTGATCAAAAAGTGCAGTTTAATAAGGTGAAAATAAGCAGCATTTAAATGCTAGATACAGAACTCCTACCCAACAAAATATAGAGGTCATCTGTCTCCAGAAACTGTGCATTTTATGCTCAGTTATTACACCAAGAAATAATGCACAGAGACTTGACAGTTCAGTGCAAGTCAGGAAATAGATCATAAATCTGTTAATTTGATGGGCCAGGCTTTGTTAATGATTTCTTTCTCTTGGTTCTTACTTGTTCTCTGAAGTATTCCAAATACATTTTCATTAGAATGTAAGCTCACTGAGAACAGCTAGTAGGTCTTTGGATGGGCATTATTGCTCCTGGTATGACACTCAAAACTGTAGTCAAGTTTCAGAAGTGAACTTACGTTTCAATATCATTTTACATAGATCTTTCGGCCTTGTATTCTGTTGGGAATGTTTGTATTAAAGTTGATGGAAAGATGAAATCCACATTAAGATTGTAATTTACCACCTAGTGCCAATTGTTGTAGCAAATATCCTTTGAACCCCAAGTCTCTTTAATCCTCTCTGCTGACCACTTCTTTTGTCCCTGCTCTTCAGGCCTCCCCATCTCTGAAAAGCTCTCCTTCCTCTGAGATTTCGTGGCTCCAGCCTGTAATCCTAGCACTGTGGGAGGCTGAGGTGGGAAGATTACTTGAGCCCAGGATTTAGAGACCAGCCTGGGCAACATAATGAGACCCTATCTCTTAAAAAACAAAACAAAACCTCTCCTCCTTATGGTAGGAGTGAATTGAAACTCTGAGTGAACCAATAGTATAACAAGTATTAAAAAATGTAAAGGATGTCCTCAGATCTAAATATCAAGTCAGAAGATTTTATGATAATATAATTACACAGAGACAGTTCAAATATTTGCACTTGCTGTGATACACTGTATTATGCACCATTTAGGGAAACAACAGCCTAAGTAATGTGGTTTTAAATAATCTCATCTAACAAACACCTGTTTGTTAGTAAAGTTAATGACCTGTCCTCACCTTATGTTTTTAACCATTATGGGAAGAGAACCACTTGAAAATGTATCATTCCACTGACAAATAATGACAGAGCTCTGGTGTACAGGCTGGAGATTGGCAAGGAGAAATGGAGAGAAGCCCGTAAAATAATTCTTTCTCTGGGAAGGAGTTAATTCCTGCCAAGACTTTGCCATTAGCAGTTATCAGATTTCTCTTTCATCCTCTGAACAGATTCTGGGCTCTTTTGATGTGGAGGTGCATAATTCAAGAAGATGGGCCACTTGAGACATGTTAAGCAGTTTTCCCAGTTCTAGCTTAGTGTCCGATATGAAATAAGCATGTTGACACTAACTATTCTTGACTACTAATGGGGCTAGATAATCATGAGCTGTTTCCTGTGGGTACTTGGCCTGTTTGAATCGTTTTACCATATTTTCACATTTTATGAGTCACTGGTCTTTTTCCATTGGACCTGAAATTAGACCCTAAGATGACAAGCAGAGCATATGTTGTCTCTTGCTTTGTTATTAACCTTAGATTAGAATTAAGGAATATAGGCACTGCTGTTTTCTTAGGTAGTGGCAAATTTTCCAAAAGTCTAAACCCAAAGTATATAAAGTAACCTAATAGAGTATGCAGAGCATACCTTGTCTTTCAGAAAAAGGAATTGAAAAACATAGATGTATAATTCATGTACATCTTACTTGCACTTAATAGGTAGGCAGTGTTGGGTCTTAGTCTCTCTTCACAGATGGTATACAAGTAGTGAGATCCAGAGGTTGGATCTTTTGCTATAAATCACAGCAAATACAGGGAAGAGTCAGCACTGCAGTCCAAGATCTCTTGATTCTTGGTCCAGTGTTGTTTTTTTTTTATAGTATACACAAAAATTTGAATTAGAGCAAATATTCACTTGATTTACAAAATACATTCATAGAGGAAAACCTTAGGAACTAGAGACAATAAATAACACTGAAAAGGAAACTTACAACTCTTGTTGCATTGATAAAGGAGACAACCATGGCCTAGTACAGGATAAATCTCCACATGGTCATGTTTTCTACTTTAGAGTAGTAATAGGTAACATTCTCACCTATTACTTGCTGCCTAAAAAAGCATTACTGTTCAGTAGTAACATAAGTATGCTCTAAAATCCCTGACTGTATCTAAATAATATGTTTTAGACAAAAGAGTTTTTTCTTTTTTTTTTTTACAGACCTAGCAAACAAAGTAAGATTGTCTTAAACATTAAGCATATTAAAATTCAAAGCAGAGTTTGGAGAGAGAAACATGCTTGTTATGTCTGCAATGTGACCTTCCTCACCTCTCTGTCAGGTGAAGGGTCTGGTGTGGCACTGGGTTATTTTTCTGTAATATTTGGCCTCGGACACAAGTGCTCTACATTTCTTATCCGCATGGGGAAAGTATGTCAGGTAGTTGTTGCCACTTTCTTCCCATGGAGTGGATAATTTCCCTTGAGAATAAGTTGGCTTTCTCATCTCACCCTTTGCTTTTGGTAGTACCCCTGGAACCAGAGGGTAAGATTCATCTTAATCATATGAACATTTTATTAATTATCCCATGTGGGATTCAAGCCCATCATTACTACCACTCAAGGAGAATATTTTCTTTGCAAAACTTTCAACACTTCCCATTTGAATGACTGCTCTTCATGGTGTAATACATCTACTGTTGAAATTGGCACTTTTCTGTACTTGTCTCTGACTAGCAAAGGCAAGGTACGTTGCATAAAATAAATTACTGTTGACTTATGAAGGCAAAGTCAGGTTAACAGCTTAATCCAAAAGAAGAATTAGAAGTTAAAGAATTTCTTCCTTAAATGTCATTCTGTTTCATTTGTAATTAAGACCTTCCAAATATGTAAGTAGTAATGACTAGAAATCTTCTCAGATGTGGTCAAATGAGAAAGGTATTCAACTCATATTAATTTTGAATTTTATTGTTTTAATACAATTTTAGGAAAAGCATGCCTTTCCTAGGTTTCTTGACTGCCTTTGTGTTCATTATCTACAGCTATCTTCCTTAGTATGGAAAGGATGTATTTGAATACTGTGACATATTATACCAGGGTAGTTCTTTGGATTCATGTAAACAGCAATTCTCTTGAGACACATAGTACAACATAATAGTCAGAAATGTCACATGAGAGTTCACCAAACTTTAAAAATGGAAGTGAGGATGGAAAAACATTTTTATTGTAGACTTTAAGGATCTTGTAAACCTCCACATGTAATCCAGTGTGATAGAGAGCTGGTGCCCATGGTCCCCACCGACCTGCATTGTGTAAATCCTACTAATTCTGAAGTCCTAGGGGATGCATGTGTGGGGGCTATTCATGCACTGTGGTGAGAATGATGACTTCACCATTCTCATTATTTAATGAGTCTGGCCTCTGCACACAAGGATGCAGATTCTTGAATGTTTCTTGATTGTTTACGTCATGGTCTCATAAGGAATGACCAGAATTGCTGGGCATTTCTTCATCAGGGAAGGCTAATCAGCCATCCTTGGAGAGACATCAGAAGACTCTTTTATATGTGGCCTTCCCATGGGACCTTTGAATGGTCCATGTTAATCATGCTTCAAAATCCGTATATGCCGTCTGATTCTCAACTAAGTAAAAGAAAACATGTACAGAAAAGAAATCTTTGTAGTGTTGATCTCTAAACACTGAGATTATAGGTAATTTTGATTAGCCTTTTTCTATGAATTTGTATAATAAGTGAGTAGCTTTTATCATCAGCAAAAGACAGACTATGAGATCAGTACATACAATTTTGTATCTGTATGTAGTACCATCGAATGATGATAGAAAAAAGTCGAAAGACTTGAAAGTTGACACAGATGATCATTAATTTATCTGTTGGTGGTTGAGCTTTTTACATACAGTATGGGAAAATAGTTTTTAAAACACCAGTCTGCCAAATAAAAAGAAAATAATCCATTCTTAGTATCTTCAGTGAAATTTAAGCAGCATTAATTATCACTAATTCTTCGGGAAGATTCTTGATCTTCCTTAATTTTTTTTCCCTGCAAAATTGCATATAGGAGCCACATTTGTTTCAGGCCAGAAGGAAGAATGGGAAGAGCTTACGTTTATCTCATAGATTCCTTCTGAGTGAGGAAGACTAGAAAGTGAAGTCCTCTTCCATTTGATTAAGCAGGAAAACGTGCAAAAATGGCGTCCTTCTAGAGGTCATCCTCCTTGGCTCACTGCAGCCCTTCCTTGGCCTTATGCCAAGTTCCACAGTGACCGCAATTCCATTGGCCCCTGCTTGATTTGCTTTCTAAAACTCAGGACTGGGGATGAGTTGAGAAGACTGACTTTTTTTTTTTTTTTAAGAATCACATTTTGAAAAGGATAAAGCATTAGTGGTGTTTCTTGGCTCCATTTTCAATTTTGTTGCTTTTCATTTTAATTATTGTACCTGCTATTGTGTCCTCTCTCTGGGAATTTAACAGCCCATGTTTTGATTGATAAGAACTATAATAGCATGGGTGATAAATACTTAGTTATGTCTTCAATTTTATCTTCTTTACTGGAGCTATAGTCAGGTGGAGTCATTAAAAAGAAACAACTTTTGAATAATTGCTGTTATGGCTTATGAGTGGGCTTTGTTGAGATTTTCTTGACACAGAATTCATCTATCTGTGTAGGTCCTAAATGATAGGTGAGAAAAGGAAACCCAGCTTATTGGGCATGATACTATCCCAAGGCTTGTTAGTAATTGCTTTGAAAAATTAATAGCAAGGCTAATGGACATCTCATTTGTAATTGCAAATATGTGCTGAAAAGAAATTTCCCTGATTACAAAAGTATATATGTTCAACATACAAAATTGAGAAGATGCAGCCGCTAGCTAAAAATTATCAAAACCATTTGGCATTCTTTCAGTCTACATTTTTTTCATGTATGTTTTGCTTTTGTTTTTAGTGTTTTATAATTGTTTCCTGTTTTGTGACTTGCTTTTTCCTCCTAACATTTTTAGAATATGTTATCTGTGAAACTAAATATTCTTGGAGAGCATAATTTTTAATATAGCATCACACCAGACACTATAATGTGTTTACTCTTTCTTTATGGTCGTTTAGGTGGTTTTCTTTATTTTGTGGTGGTGTAATAGTTGCTATAAATGATGCTGTCGTAAACATCCTGGTAGATAAATTTGTGTTTAGTTGATTTTTATGTAACAGTTATTGGCGGAATGCCTTGCAAATCTTAGATTTGGCATATTAAAATATATGTGCTACATAACTGTATATGAAAATATGGAGAAAATTTTTAATATTGATTTATGATCCTGAGTTTAACATTAGCATAGATAACCCTACGTTAAACTATGATTTTTTTAATTCATAGAGTAAAAGCACCTGCAATTTCTACTTAAAACCATTTAAAATTATTACTATTGAAATCCATTTAAACAATTTTAAATATTTCTTTTCCAAATTTTCAGCTTTAGAAACAGTTAATTGAATATTCGCAGAGAACTAAGTCCTAAAAAATTGACTAATAAAACTTACATGTTCATTGTGTACGTTTTGATTGATTACCTACAGGTATGAGCCCCTAGAGATGGGTGAAATGTGGGCCTTTGTCTTGCAGAGTTGATAACGAGCATGAAGCGCGGTGGGATTTCAGCTCAGGAATTTCAGGAAGATAGGAAGTAGTATTGTGAGCCAAGATTTCAAGGCAAGAAAGGAGATTTATTTTAGGTATTAAGACAGAAGGTCAACAAAGTCTTTAAGGTAGGAACTGAAACAATATGTATAGAACATGGTTCACAGTTTTCAGAAAGAAGAGGCAAATGGTCATAATAAGTGGTAGTTTTTAAAAAATCATTACTATTTTCATTTATTTATAATAAATACTATTATGTTATAATTTTAAAGTATATATCCAAATAATTATTTTCAAGATGGCATTGAAGGTATACTTCTTTTATGTATACACATAGTACTTTTTGCTTTTTGGCAACTAAGTTTATAATTTTTGAGGGCAGGAAATATTTTTGTTTTTCACTTAAAAAGAAATTATATTTTTATCAGTTTTCAACAGCAGTGCTTTATGCCAAAGAAAAATAAAGCAACACTTAAGATAGCAAAGAAAGCAAATGAAAAACAAGGATTTTTTTTCAGACGGAGTTTCACTTTTGTTGCCCAGTCTGGAGTGCAATGGCACGATCTCGGCTCACTGCAACCTCTACCTGCCGGGTTCAAGCGATTCTCCTGCTTTAGCCTCCCAAGTAGCTGGCATTACAGGTGCTCTTAACCCCCCAGCTAACTTTTGTATTTTTAGTAGAGACAGGGTTTTATCATGTTGGCCAACCTGGTCTTGAACTCCTGACCTCAGGTGATCCGCTCTCCTCGGCCCCCTAAAGGTCTAGATTACAGGTGTGAGCCACCACACCTGGCCAAAACAAGGATTTTATATTCAATCAAACTGACATGCAGATATGATCACATGAAACATGTCAACATACAATAACTCACGGCATATTTTCACATTATTTTCCTGCAGAATCTGCTAGAGAACTAAGTTTCAGATAACAAAAATGCCTAGAGAAAAACTGACATAAGGATGAGTAATGAGCAAAAACTAAGACTCAATGATGGCAAAAAGTATGATAATGTAGTATTCCACAGCTATGTGCTGTGACAATAAAGAGATTCTGTAACTTTAATGGGAAAGAATGAGAACATGTTCATAAAGAAATGTTAACTGTTTTTATATTAATAGTGTTAGTATTAGTGTGTAATTCTAAGCCTGGTACATAAGTAATGTGGCGTGACATAAATGAATAGTTATGCAATATTTTAATTTAATCGTCCCATGTATTTGAGAATCAGAATTTTTGATGTGGAAAAAGAAGCTTCATATGTAAAATATAGCCTATTAAAAAGATACCCCGTAGTCCTAAGTTTGACTTTTAAGTATCATTTCTCAGTATAAAATATCTTTGTAGATTTTAGATAACATTTTCCCCCATAAATACTGTCCATTGCAGGCCTAAAAAAAAACGACCATTTTCTAGTAAAAGACATCAGTGATCCTTGGAAAGCAAGAAATTTTGTAAAAGCTATTTTAATTCAGTCCTGTAAATAAATGAGCAGAAAAAAAAAATTTTTAACTGAAAAAGTGAGCAGAATCTTAGGAATCACCTGTGACTTTGGTTTTTCATATTTAGCCATTTTTTATAGGAATTACTAGCACTATTTGAGTTGGCCCACTAATTGTATATGTGTGTTGTAGCTTTCTCCAACAGATAATGGAATTTATAAATTAAAACTTTGAGATGATTAAGGGTTACAGGTGAATTTTACCCTCGTCATTTGCTTTCAAATGAATAGCTAAACATCTTTTGTGTTGATTTCTTATAGATACTGCTTTTGTTTGTTTGTTTATTGAGATGGAGTTTCACTCTTGTCGAGGCTGAAGCGCAGTGGTGTTAGCTCACTGCAACCTCTGCCTCCCGGGTTCAAGTGATTCTCCTGCCTCAACCTCCCGAGTAGCTGGGATAACAGATGGGCACCGCCACACCCAGCAAATTTTTGTATTTTTAGTAGAGACGGGGTTTTACCATGTTGGCCAGGCTGGTCTTGAACTCCTGACCTCAGGTGATCCACCCACCTCAGCCTCCCAAAGTGTTGGGATTAAAGGCGTAAGCTACTTCACCCGGCCTAGATACTGCTTTTAGTTGGTTTCCATATACAGCATATATAGGAAGAGACAGACCAAGACTGACACTGGCATCCACAGAAGTAAAAAAAATAAAGTGAGGTATAATTTAAATTTCACATGGTCATGGTCACATTTTTCAGCTGTTTGCACCAATGTTACATAGAAAACACAAAAATGCCTTTAAAGGCACAAGTTTTCAGGACTTTCCGAGGCTATGTCACAGGCACATCCTTAAAAAAAATGCCTTCAGTTTAATAACATATCAGCTGAACACTGTGGATTTCTGTTGAGTCTTTAAAAATTTTCTTCCCTATATTGGGAATTAGTACTGTTATGTCAGATCTGGTGTTCTGAAACAGGAACTTTTCTGGGCCAACCAGTAAACAGCTGCTGCTTCTTTATATCTGCATCATTCAGTCTTGGAAATCGTTAGATAATTCCCACACCGTTTTAGCTTGCTGTTTTAACATCAATTTAATATGAACAATATTTCTAGCTAATCTCAAACTGTGTTTATTGTCGTGGAATTTTCTCTTTTATTTGGAGGTAAATGATTACAAATGGTTATGATGGGGAATAAGAGAAGAAAGTAGACTTTCTCTTGCTTGTAGTCCCAGCACTTTGGGAGGCTGAGGCGGGCAGATAACCTGAAGTTGGAGGTTCGAGACCAGCCTGACCAATATGGAGTAACCCCATATTTGCTTTAAAAAAAAAAAAAATTTAGCCGGGCCTGGCGGTACATGCCTGTCTGTAATCACAGCTACTCAGGAGGCTGAGGCAGGAGAATTGCTTGAACCCGGGAGGCAGAGGTTGCAGTGAGCCAAGTTCACACCCTTGCACTCCAGCCTGGGCAAAAAAGAAAGAAAGTGGACTTTCATCAGAGTTCTCTTTCTACTCTAGCTGCTTCTGAGCATCTTTTTCAAGAACTGTGTTTCCATCAATCCCTACCCCAAACAGAGTAAGGAAACAGTTTTCGCTTTTGTCTTTAGAACCCACTTCTCATGTCATTTCCCAAAACAAATAGAGAACTTGAGATCCTGTCTTGAGTTTGATTGTTTTTTTAAACCATTCAAGCCGTTAAATAACTTTCCAGGCGGCTGCAGTAGAAAACAGAATTTATGTGTGACACTTAATGGAAGATTTTGGGATTGAGAGCTCTATGGTTTATGCCATGTGGATAGTTGTAGCCAGATGAAGAATATGAAATTTAAGGAAGTGTTTGGAGTGGTACCAACAGCTATTATTGTGATTCTTGAGGTAGAAGAGTGGTTTACAACCGACATAAAAGAGATGGCATTAACTGAATTAACTTTAGCCTTTGCCATGAAATCCAAGTTTTCATTATGTTTTGAAGAATGAAGTACATTAAAAGTAGTATATAAATATGTAAAATATAGTAGGCATAGACTTCTCATAGTAAATTATGGGGAACTTTTGATATATTTCTTCCCTAGGAAAAGAACTAAAGAAATGCTTTTTTGTGAACTTAAAATTTTTCAGTTTTACTATTGTGAATTAGGGACAGCATATCTTTATGATAATTCCAAATAATACTCATTAAAGCAGAACTGTTTATTATTATGGAGGGAATACTGAAATGAAATTAAGAAATTTTTTTTTTCTCAAGTATATTTTTAAAAAGTTATTTGATGTTTTTACTTAGTGATTTTTTAGTCAGTTCTCAAATAGCATTGAGAAAAAAATATGCTTTTTTTTAGCTACACAAAAAAGCATCATGATGCAAGAAATGACATAAAGATGAATCTACAGCCTGGGTTAAGATGTATTTTAATTTAATGTCAAAGGCTGTTAGGAAATTTTCGCATTTTAGTATTTGACAAAGAAGGCTCTCAGTATTTGTTTTAGTGTACAGTCAAGGAATAAATTCTGTCATCTTTCTTTTTTATCATATTAGTCACTGAGTGGCTTCATTAAACGTTCCCTGTCTTCCATATCCCTTGATAAATTTCAGCTCCTGTTGGTGATGCATCCTGGGAGTGTCTCTGTTTTTTTTTTTTGTTTTTTTGTTTGTTTGTTTTTCTCCTACTCCTGTCAGTGAGTCTTAGGCTTTGGCTTTGAAACCCTACAGTGAAGGGAAATCTCAAGGCAACAGCTGTGCAGCCGTCTGGAGAGCAGCTAGTCCAGATTGGAGGAGCCAAACGGGCTGGTCCCAGGAGAGAGGCCTCCAGGAAACAATGGCATTGATGTATTATCTGCGTTTAAAGGATTTTCCCGTACTTAGCATGGTTTTTAGGGTTCTAAGGGAGAGTTTGGGAAAGATATAGTATTGAGGGATGCATAGAAAATAGGCAAAGTTTTTAAATGGGGCAAATATTAACTTTAGACAAAGAAAAACCAAAAGTACAAAATAACAAAGAGCTGTAAGATACAAAGATAAAAATGCGCACAAATATGAGCAGTTCTGGCAGATTTAGAATACACGTGCCATATACGTGATCAAACTGTACCAGTAGGATGGTGGGAAAGCAAAGGGGTGGGCTCAGGTTCCATAGAGGGAAGACCTACAGTGGAAAAATTAGGAGGAGAATAGCTATTTAAGCACGGAGTTTAGGGGTAGGTTGCAGAAGAGACAGCTAAATGAGATGGCCATGAATGATTTTTGTGACCTCCTCTTGTTATGGGGAAATTGATCAAGGAGGCCTAATTTGATGGCAGGAAGAAGTTAAGTTTAAGGTTTCCAAACATTTTTTTTAAATCTGGAAAATTTCTTTTAAGATTAGAAGTCGCGAGTCAAGTTACTGTTAAAAGGCATTCTAATTTAGTTGTCTAACTTTGAATTGGATAAAGGTAAACTGTGGTTTCATTGAGCTGAGTTTCTTGTATGCTGTTATCTCGACTTTACAAGATGTTTGCTTTTTCTTGGGTATAACTTGTGATTATACATATATAAAATTACCTTTATGTCCATTTCAGGGCCAAATTTCCCTGTGTAAAACGTTGTAGAGGTTTGTACTTGTGATTGTTTTACTCTAGAAACATGCTGATCTTCACTCCTTTAGTGACAGGTGTTTGTTCAGGAACTTCAAGCTCAACGTGATCAAAACTAGACTTATGTTCTCTGAATAGTCTTCCCTGACCACAAATCTGTCAGAAATTTCCAATCCTAATTAATAACTGTAAACTTTTTAATGTCAGTTATATGAGGGGTTGCTGTAGGCATAGGAGGTAGGGAGATGGTAGTGTGAGGTGGAGCATATGGTAGAAGTTGTTTGAAAGAAAGTAGAGCTGTGATGTGGACCCTGGGGGATATGGAAAGAAAATGAAGAGGCATAGATTTAAAAATGTTTATGGCGGTCAGGCATGATGGCTTACACCTGTAATCCCAGCACTTTGGGATGCCAAGGCGGGCGGATCACCTGAGATCAGGAGTTTGAGACCAGCCTGGCCAACATGGTGAAACACCCGTCTCTACTAAAAATACAAAAATTAGCCAGGTGTAGTGGCGGGCACCTGTAATCCCAGTTACTCAGGAGGCTGAGGCAGGAGAATCCCTTGAACCCAGGAAGCGGAGGTTACAGTGAGCCAAGATCGTGCCATTGCACTCCAGCCTGGGCAAAAAGATAGAAACTTCGTCTCAAAAAAAAAAACACCAAAACACACACACACAAAGTAATAAATAAATAAAAAGATTTATGGGGATGTTCCAGGAAAAATAGTTTGTGTTGGTAGCATTGAGAAATAATAATAGAAAATTAGAATAGAACTAAGATGGTTCGTGATTTAAAGTTGGAACAGTTGCAGAGATTTTTAATTTGGACAGACATTAATTCATTTGATTATTTCTCTTATTTGATATCCAGAAAGATATCTGTATATTCAGTGTGGTTTTATTTGTATTGCACATGTTGTTAGTATGTAAATTTACCTATGTTGTTAAATGTAAATTTACCTACCTCTAAGATACCTGTTTTCTTAGTCCTTGTTACGCTGTAAATTCTGGGCATCAGGATATAGCGTTTTATTATGTTAGCTCTTTTAATAGACGATACAATTGGATTGGAGAGAAAACTGATTATACTCTGGAGTAATACTTTCACAGCCTATAGTATCATGCAAATAGCTTCTGTTCAGCTTTGAATTTTTCTAGTAAACTCATAGGGTAATAGGTTGGGGGGAAGTATTACAGTCAGTGGTTTTGAGGTCCTGATGAGAGGAAACAATCATGCAGCTGCATTGGGAATAAGTAGTGCGTGATGGTGATGGTTAACCCTTTCCTGCAGTGCTCAGACATTTGGAAATAATTATTTTTTGTTCAAAATGTAAGCTCTTCGATAATAGGGACTTTTATTTATTTATTTATTTATTTATTTATTTATTTATTTGAGAGGGAGTCTCACTCTGTCGCTTAGGCTAGAGTGCAGTGGCTCAGTCTTGGCTCACTGCAACCTCTGCCTCCCAGGTTCAAGCAATTCTCTGCCTCAGCCTCCCAAGTAGCTGGGATTACAGGTGCCTGCCACCATGCCTGGCTAATTTTTTTGTGTTTTTAGTAGAGATGGGGTTTCACCATCTTGGCCAGGCTGGCCTTGGACTCCTGACCTCAGCCTTCCAAAGTGCTGGGATTACAGGTGTGAGCTACCACACCCGGCCAAGGGACTTTTGTTAATTCACTGAAATATTCCCAGAGCTTGAACATGTCTGGCATATAGTACCTACTTAATAAATATATATATATTTAATGGATGAATTGAGGATGTAGCTGAATATTGGAAAAAGAAAGGGAAAAGAAGGAATAACCCAAACATTAGAAAGACAGAAGGTATAGCGCAGAAATTTCACATGCCTGAAAGAATTCCTGAGATTATGGCAAATGTCATTTACTTTACCTACTCCTTATTGATCAACAGAGGAAGAGCAGGTTTTGTGTAACAACCAAGAAGTAACATAGGGATCTCAGATGAGAAGAAACCAAGTGTCTTTGGATCTTGATAAAAAGAATGTTGAACTCCAGAAATAGGGTTCAACCTATCCTACATGTCTAGTTAAAAGTTGGTGTATATTGGAGGCAGCTGAGTTTAGTGATAAAATATACCATTAGATTCATTTACAGTAGTTTTATTGTCCATAGTTTTTAAGGCTAATAATAAAGAATTATTTTTACAGAAATATGCTTCTAAATATTATTCAGTGATGATAGGTTTTAGAAGTTTCAGATTCTTATGTTGTACCTTAAAGGTTGGGATACTATTTATGAAAGCTAAACATCAACTTCTGTTATCACATATATATATATATATTTGAGACCGAGTCTCGCTCTGTTGCCCAGGCTGGAGTGCAGTGGTGTGATCTTGGCTTACTGCAACCTTCGCCTCCCAGGTTTAACCAGTTCCCCTGCCTCAGTGTCCCAAGTAGCTGGGACTACAGGCACGCACCACCACGCCCAGCTTTTTATTATTATTATTTTTTGTTATTTTATTAGAGATGAGGTTTCACCATGTTGGCCAGAATCAATCTCCTGACCTTGTGATCCACCCACCTCTGGCTCCCAAAGTGCTGGGATTACAGGCATGAGATGCCATGCCCGACATCACCATATTTTAATGCCTTTATTAAATGATTGCATGAATATAGTGTTTTAGCAGGTGTTTGATGTATTAAAAGATGCAGGTACTCGCCTTCTAAAGTTTTAAGTATTTTTATGCCATGAAAAATTTGGGGGACATTCTATTTCTTGATTAGGTACCTGTTTTTTCAAGAATATTACCCAATTTGAATTCCCCCAAATCGTTTCTTTTAGTGTTGACTACTTCATGAGAATGAGAATATGTTATAACATTTTTAAAATTTATTTTTTGAAGGTTTGGATGTCATCGAAGATCCCCTTATTTATTGGATGGTGTCTTTATCAGCCTGGAAGATAGTTTCCCAGTATTGCCGTATTTTTATGAATAGGTCCTGTAGCTCTTGCTTTCTTGAAAGCTTAGAATTGATTGTAAGTCATGGACTAATGATATTCTCCAAGCACATTTAATATGAATAGGCTCATGTTCAGTATGTCAGGAAGTTACCCTCTTTTGCTATTTAAATAATGTGAGCTTAGTTTTTTTTTCCCCCACCGTTGTTCTAAATTCTTGAAATTCTCAGTTGAGTCTAAATTCCTGGGCATCCATGCATATAGTTTCTTCAGTAGGTTCTTTAACCTCAGTGTATCTGATCTTTGACTTCATAAAGACCCTGGGCTTGCTCACTCCATATTTAATTTCACGTATCAATAGTATTTAGCCTTCTCCTATTTTTCCTCTTCTTTCTAGTGAGCGCCGTGGTCCCTCACTCTAGTCATTCAACTCCGTGTGATCCTTTGACTTCCACCCTTGCTCTGTCTCCTCACAGCCATGCTTCTTCATATGGTAGTCAGAAGTTCTGTGTGATCTTCCTAACCTCCGGCTCCCTCCACAGTCGGCTGTTATCGGGCGCCTGTTCCTTGAACTCCAGTGAATGAGCTCTTTGCCCCCTTTCTGGTTGTCAGACTCTTTGGGCGCTGTGGTGTTCTCCACAGCCTCTCAGTGGCGTCGGAGCCTGTTGATGGGTGCATTCTCCCCACACCGATGTCATTCTGCGCTTCTGTTTTTCTTTCTGCTGTCCCCCATTCTCCTTTCAGGCTCTCCCCCCACGGTCTTTTTGCAATGTTTAGGATTCAAACATTCTAAATATTGCAAAATATTTACAATCAGAGTTCAGAAATTCTAAATATCAGTGTTTAATAGGAGTCCTCTGGGGTTGTCCGTTTTCTCACACAGCACATACTTGCTAGGAGATCTCATCAGTGCAGTGGTGTTTCAGAGGCCTGCATTGATGATTCCTGAGCCATCATGTCCAGGCCAGGCCTCAAACATACCATTTACTGGTCCTGCTTACTGTGGATACTTCTCCAAGAATTCACACTCAATGGGATACTTCATCTAGGATGTACACCAGTTCCTTATCAAAAAATGGCAAATTCAGGCTTCTTAGGTTAAATAGAGAACTCTTGAACATGGCATATGTCTGTTATTCCATTTTTCTTGGTTGGTTTATTGTTGAGTACCATTTGGGATAAAAATTTGTTTTGGGCAAAGGTTAGGAGTGTTTTTGGCTTTTATTAAATTCTCCTAGACCCTTGATTTAATGCAAAGAACTAATTAAATTTGAATGAGCTTATTGTAGAAACCCTGCTATTGATGCAGAAATCAACCTCGTTCTGGACTATCACCACAACAAACTATTTTTTTTGTTATTGATTTTGCTTTCTCTGCCAGTTAATGACGAAAAGTATGTAAGAATCAAATAAATCAAGCATAAATCCTTAGGAAATATTTATGTATTCATTTTTAACAATTTAAAGATGTGAGGATATACAGTTAAGCATAATCCTCTCAAAGTTTGACTTTGAAAAGTATTTCAGATACTTCAACTTAAATATATTTCTTGCAAAGTATCTTTTTTAAAAAACATAGATGCGGGCCGGGCACGGTGGCTCACACCTATAATCCCAGTACTTTGGGAAGCCAAGGTAGGCGGATCAGGATCACAAGGTCAGGAATTCGAGACCAACCTAGCCAATATGGTGAAACCCTGTCTCTACTAAAAATACAAAAATTAGCTGGGCGTGGTGGCACACACCTGCAGTCCCAGCTATCCAAGAGGCTGAGACAGAATAATCGCTTGAACCCACGAGGTGGAGGTTGCAGTGAGCCAAGATTGCGCCACTGCACTCCAGCCTTGGTGACAGAGTGAGACTGTATCTCAAAAAACAAAAAAACAAAAAACAAAAAAAAACCACACGCACACACAGACGTGGTCTCATTGCTGTAATTATCATCTTACAATGTGAGGAGAGCTTGCAGTTGTACCAAAATTTATAACTGGGAAGAAGAGAAAGTGAAATCATCTGGAAACCTAGAAAACTGTCCTGTATAGGAATACCAATTAAAAAGCTGCTAAAATGAGTGTAAAATGACAATATGGTTTTATCAAGTGCTTAGGATCCGGGAAAACACACATATTGCCTGTTATTTTTTGTTACAATTGATGAATGTTCTTTTGCACATGAGAATTGTAGGCAAAGATGTCTTTTGTACTTCTTGGCACTCCAGTTGGCTTTTTAACCCATCAGAGCTCTGTTTACACCCAAAGATGGCATACTCTAGATGGCTTTAAAAATACACATTTTTCAGGGACTTATGTAAATAATCATAAGTTTCCTGTTATGGAAACGTAAAAGCAAAGGTCCTGAAATATCTAGACAGTTTGAACATAAACCAAAAATGAAGTGAATCTCTAGAATTGCTGCGTACTGGCATGAGTGGGGAGGGGGTTAGGCCAAGAGCGGGAACTGACCTTTTTCTTCCTTGTGAGTGACCTTGAGTACACACTTATTTAAGTCATTAAATGGGTCACCCTAAGCTTAGAGAATTAAGATCCTACAGCCTGTTAACCTTATCGTTGTTAGAAACTCTCTGCCTTTGGCCCAAAAACTGTACATCACCTTTCTTAGAAGATTCTGGTATCCAGATATTCTTGCCAAATCGCATCTTTTCTCAGCATTTTCTTCAAAAACCACAATTCTGGGTTAAAACACTTCAGATCCTAACTAAAATTTTTCTTTAATGTACATTTTAATCTTCTTTATAATTTTAAATGAAAGACAGAAACCTCATTATTTGAAATGAGGGAACACCCCGATAAGCATTAACCACACACAGTTTTCTCATTTCTAAATGTTAAATATAAAATGGGAGATACCTCTTCTTCACACACTTTCTGTGTGCCTTCTGTGAGAGGCAAGGCCTTGCTTCAGACTATTTAAAGCTTAATTTTATTTAAAGGCTGAGTTTCTGCTTGCTTGGAATGCCTGCTCTTCAAAATATTTGCTCCCTGGAGAGAGAAACTGAAGATGGAGTTTTCATGTGACTTTGGATTGTTGACCCGGAAGACGTTTGGGGTATTAGAATGGGCTAGGGCTTGATTCCAGTGCTTTCTGTTTGAGTAGGGTCAGGAAAGGAAGACGGGGCTTGCTGTGTGCAAACAGGAAAGCATAGTCTGAAGATGTTTGAAGCCTGAATGCACTTTCATTTGTAGCCTTGCTTTATTGCTTAAGAGAATTTTAAACTGCTGTATCCACAAATGTGCTGCAGCCAGCCTATAATGACGCATATTTAAATGATTTTTGCATCTAAACGAATGCATTCACTCTTTGCCTCGGGTGTACAATTTGAATGACACTTGTGGTCTGTCTGGAAGGAACAGACGTTTTCATTGTAAAATTCAGTCAAGCAGAAAAGTAGCAAAGGGAGCAGAAATTTCCATTTACATCTATGATTGAAGTTGTAAAGATAAAAGAAGATGACTAAGTTGAAGAATAGCCCTGTTCTCGTTCTGCTGTCTGAGAATGGGATCTTGTCACTTTGGTAATAGTTTTTAAACTTACGTTATTAAGGAAGGCTCAGATCAAAAGTCTCAAATTATACATGTTCTTTAACCTTAGATTTTTCTAGGTGTTTGTTTGTTTGGCTATAGATAGATTTGAGTATCTCTTTTTCCTTAAAATCCATTACTTATTAACAATAAAGACTTCAGTGTAGGTTTATGCTCCATTATCACAGAGATTCACAGTACTTCTTAGTTTTTACTTGTGAGCATCAGCAGGTGCAGACAGATACCTCGGTTGCCACTGATAACATCCAGTTGCCACTACATCAAGAAATAGATGAGAATTCTCCAGGGACATTTTCTGCTGAAGAAGAGTTGGTGATCTTCCTTTTGGAAGCCTTAATGTAGTTAAACCCTCTTCCTTAGAAGTCCAGAAATTCAATTTTTCAGCTCTCTGTGGAGTGATAAGTCCTGCCAAATTGATTTACAATAATGAAACCAAGCCTTGTTTACAAATGTAAGTGGCAATTTCTAGGTCCACAGAGGCATGGCAACAGAGAGATTCTAATTTATCTGGGGGTCGGTCTATCTGTGTTGAAAAGATTGTGTTATTTTTGAAACATGATTGAAAGGGGATGTTGCTAATTTCTTCTAATGTATATTTTTATTGAAGAGTTTGATGAATCACGTATACATCATTTGTTATTCTATTAGATATTGTCTTCTTCATGCCTAGGTAGTGTTGCCAGTACAGTGACAGAATTCAAATCCTTTTTCCTCTGCTCGAAGGGAGCTTTGAAAACCCATAGCAATGTTGTAATGCCTGGTAAAAGGTGGTGCCAAGTTCAAGTACTGTATCCTAATCACTTCATGCTTAACTCTTTTGTTACTGTTAACAATATTGTTCACTCTTTTGTTAAATTTAATGACATCTTTTTTTCTTTCTCATGCTCTGTGTCCTTTTTGACATAAATAGTTCTGCATCTTTTAAGATACACGTTTGTTTTTTTCTTGGAGGTTTTGAGTTGGAAAACACCTGAAATATATAGAGCAACATTTGTTCTTCCAATGGTTAAATTATATCGTCTCCCAAAGTGAGACATTTTAAGTCTGGACTATACCCAGGAGAATCTAAAAGAGGCAGTTAATAAGCTCTTGAGGAGCACAGTGGGGTGGTTGTGTATTTATTGAGTCTCACACTTAGGAGAAAAATAGGCTGGATGAAATGAGCCTGGGCATCAGAGAGCATGTGGGTGGTGGCTGGTGATATACACGGTGATGAGTGTGTGTGCTGAGGGTCCTAGACTGGGCTGGCACGGAAATGAAATGAAGGCAGTGAAGCCTCCCCTGATAACCGCAGAGACTGCTGCAGCATGCAGGACCTGAGGATCGTGATGGACGGCTGTAGTGGATGAAAGGGAGAGGACGTATGGGAAGGATGAGTTTCTGGCCAGAAAGTGGTTTACTGGAGCGCTGTGTCTGAGTATTACATGATCTGAGGTTTGTGAGGTCCAGCTTTGGGAGTATGGAGAGTTTGAGTGGAGTGGAGGCATAGTCCCATGGTTTTCTGATTCATGGACATTCACCAGCGATAAGTATCTGTTGAGAAAGCAGAAGCATGGCATTGTGGGAAAGGAGGCCTGGGTTCTACAACCAAATAAAATGTGTTCATCAGGAGACATGTTTTGGGCTCATCACAATGTTGGGTGTTAGTTCTGTTCCTTTCTCTCACTTCCACATAGTAAAAACTTTGACCCAGTGAGGAACTGGGTACCAAGTGAGGGAACTGACCCAGTGAGGAATTGAAGTGTCCTTTGGGTACACTTCTGGTCTTTGATAGTCAGTTGGGCACTTGCTTTTAGTGCATTTGCTAAAAGTAATGAATTCCCTGCGAGTGGAAGCATGCAGCAAGTGACTGGGAATGCCAAGGGAAAGGTCAGAATTCAAAGAGTGGAGGAGGCTGTTGACCCTTAGGCATGGATGATATGTCTGAGTGAGAAAGCAAAGAGTGAGGACAGAGTCTCACTTTACAATCAGAATTACTGAAAGAGGAGCCAGTGAGAGGGAAAGAATGATCAACTTTGGATAGAAAACGGAGAGCAAGCACTGTCTGGATTGGTGGAAACGGGAGGAGAAGATTGAATTTAAAGAATAAAGTGGGCTGAGTTCAGTGGTCCATGCCTGTAATTCCAGCAACTTGGGAGGCTGAAGCTAGGAGAGTAGCTTGAGGCCAGGAGTTTGAGATCAGCTTGGGCAATGTAGCAAGACCCCTGTCTCTAACAAACATAATTTAAAAAAAATTATCCAGGCATGTTGTCGTGCACCAGCTGTCCCAGATATTTGATAGGCTGAGACAGGAAGTTGCCTGAGCCCAGGTGGCTGGAGTGAGCTATTATCACACCGCTGCACTCCAGCCTGGATGACAGAGGGTATTCCTGTCTCTTTAAAAAAAAAAAAGAAAGAAAGAAAGAAAGAAAGAAAAGAAGAAGAAGAAAGTGATGTGGCAGAGTAGTCAGAGATCTTGGGGGCTGAGAAGAGACCGATGGCATTTGTTGCTGTTGACCTTGAAAGAAGAGTTGCAGGTTGCAGATAGTTGGACCAAGGCCAGATGGTAATAGGTTGGAAAGAACAAGTGAGGGGCATGAGAGTGACAGTCCACAACTCCGCTAAGAAGTTATCTGTGAAAGTGCCTCTTCCTGTCTTGATTATAGCCCCCCTCACACATGCCTTTCTGAATATGGCATGTGAAAATAGCATGCCGTATATTTTTACCTTCCCATATGATTAAAAGTTTTGGTAATGACTGGTGGTTCTTTTGCCTCACTGTACATCAGCCTGGTTGGTATTTTGTCAGCAATTATGTGGTTTTTAAAAAGTCCTGGATGTAACCTTAATTAATTGCATCTTTAAAATCTATCAGGCTTTGAGGGTTTTGTTTTGGTTTTTTTTAGATAAGGCAGGAAGAAAGGAAAGTGTTGTGAGAAAGCAACCAGTGAGAATACCTGTATTTTGAAGAAACAAAATAGAGAATTTAGAATTATCTTTACGGTGTCTGCCTTTCAGCTCATCTCAGGATACAGAAGACTGAGCGAAAGTAAGTTCAAGTCTAAAGGAAACCTTAAATTAATTCCCGTATTAGAATTAATCATACTCTATAAATACAGTTTATAAGAACTGCAACAAGAGAAGGGGGGAAGATGAGCAGTTTGCTGGTCAGTAGGCTTAATGAGGGTCACAGAATCCTAGCAGTATGCCTCCCATTGACTGAAATTGTGTGTATTAGGATAGCACAGAGCAGAAAACAGTGTACTGCAGTCTCAGTGTATTTAAGCTTATTATGGTTAATCTGCCTAGGCCTGTATCTTTAGCTTGAGATTTTCTCCCATAACCCTAACCTGTCCACATTCAAGGCACCACTGCTTGAGATGTATTCTTGGTCTCTAAAATCTGATGCTAAGTCTGTCTTGCCCAGTGGTGGCCATTAGCCACCCATGGCTGTTGAATATTTGAAACCTGGCTAGTCCAAACTACGTTGTGAGCATAAAATATACACCGGATATTAAAGTGTTTGTCTGGTAGAAGAAAAGAATGTAGAGTGTCTTAGTGATAATTATTTACATTGATTGCATGTTGAAATGATAAAATCTAGGACGTACTGGGTTAAATAAGTATATTAATAAAATTAATTTTATCTGTTTCCTTTTACCTTTTTTATGTTAATGTGGCTACAAAACATTTTAAATTCCATATGTGGCCTCTATCATATTTCTGTGGGACAAAGCCACTCTAAGCTCTTTGGTGCAGAACCACGCCTCGGTTCTTTTGTACCCGTCAAAGCCCTGCATAGAGTGGAATTCAGTAATACTCAGCGGTAGCAGAGGTAATTTCTTAAAATTATCAAATTATGTTAAGTTTGAATTTTTATTCTAGTTCCTCATCCTATGTGCACCTCTCTGGCCAGGAGGCATTTATGTTATCACCTTTTAATATTTGGAAATCACTTGATCTGCTTGAGTCATTGTGTTGTTTTCAAATCTAGGACTCTTTCTATCATATTTTGCAACTTCTGTAATTAAACAAAAGGTGAACCAGGAGCAACTTGGCTCCTACAGCTGTGTGAAAAGGTGCTTAGTCCTTAAGATGGTGCCAAGTGACAACTGTATGGGATGAGACACAGGTTTATGGAAGAGAAGCATGAAAATTTTTATTTTTTAAAAGGACAAACCAAGCGAGTCACAAAAAGACAAATATTTGATGCTACTTATATGCGGTACCTTTTTGAATGTGAAGAGTCAAGTTCAAAAAGATGGAAAACAGAATGGTAGTTTCCAGGTACTGGAGGCCAGGGAATGAGGAGTTGTTGAACGGGGTGCAGGGTTTTAGTTTTGCGAAATGAAAACAGTTGAGATAGATGGAAGGTAGTGATGGTTGTACACCATATGAATCTATTTAACACTATTGAACTGTATAATTAAAAGTGGGCAACTAAAGACTGTCTTACAAAGCAATAACCTGTAACGTGAAAAATTTAAAAATCTTAATGAGTTTAGTTATAATGGGTTATCTTTAGTAGACCCTCACTGCCTGAAGGAACAGCTGAATCTCATCACTTGGGAGCTCGTTAGAAAAGCAGAATCAGTCCCACCCTAGACTTGTCCAATCAAAACCTGCATCTTCACAAGTCCCCCAGGTGATTATAGGCGCGTTAAAGCTTGAGAAGCCCTGCTCCAAATATCATTTCTGAAAGTGTGATCCATGAGCCACCTGAACCAGAACCACTCTGGGGAGGTCTGTTTTCGGGCACGCCCCAGAGCATGTAATCAGATCTAGGCTGTGGAACTAGAGAGATGGATCTGCAGACTGATCAAGGTCCCAGGTGGTTTTGAAGCATGGTTTGAGTTTGAGAACCCCTGATCTAGAAAGCTTTAGCAACTATTACTCTTACATTTCCATCTTTTAACAGATGTTGGAATTACTAAATACTTGTAACAAGAAGCCCTGTTACTGATCGGATCAAGAATATGGCCAATAATGCGGTCAAAAAGAGGCAACAGAAAAAGCATGTATAACTTACCTTGGGTTGGTTAATGAGGAAGCTGTCATTCAGAATTAGTATTGTAACACTTCTTGGGGTCCTGAACATTGCCATGAGAGGCGGGTTTCAGAGTTGAGCCTGCCTCCGTCATTAGCTTTGTGCAAACCTCATCAGGCTCAAGATATCTCATTTGTAAAGGAAAGTGAAATCTCTGACCAGTTAGTTTACATTCCTAAGACAAGGTTAAATTTGGAAACCAAAGAATTTTATATAGATATGTGATAGTTTTGAAATTCCTGAATTTTAAAAAAAGAATTTAAATGCCACGTTACTTACAATTTTTTTCTCAAAAATTTTCAACCAAACCCTGTCTAGTTATTAATAGATACCACAGATAAACACTAGTTCTTTTCATCTAGAATAATTTAATGGACTTTTTTTGAAGGCTAGAATGTTGATGTGGAATCAAATGGGTATACCTGTATGTATGGTAGATGCCTCTGACAAGGATCACTTGACTTGAACATGAACGTATTGTGATCCTGTGTGGCAGGCGCACCTGAATCCGAGTTCTGAGTTAAGAAATCCCAGAGTGGGCCAGGCGGGGTGGCTGGTGCCTGTATTCCCGGCACTTTGGGAGGCTAAGGTGGGCAAATCATTTGGGGTCAGAAGTTCAAGACCATCCTGGCCAACATGGTGAAACCCTGTCTCTATTAAAAATACAAAAATTAACTGGGCATGGTGGCGCATGCCTGTAGCCCCAGCTACTCAGGAGGCTGAGACAGAAGAATTGTTTGAACCTGGGAGGTCGAGGTTGCAGTGAACCAGGATCACACCAGTGCACTCCAGCCTGGGCAACAGAATGAGACTATTTCAAAAAATAAACAAAAAACCCAAAACAAAAAATCAACAACAAAGAAATCCCGGAGTGGCCAACCCAGAAAGTCATTCCTTATCTGTAAGGAATATCTGAGCCCTCATCTCCTTCCGTGGAACGTGGGCCACTCAGGATTGAGGCCCTTTGTTTGAGTTAAGTGAAAGTTGCCAGTGTTATTCAGAGCCAGGGTTAAACACTGTTCTGTCTTATACTCACTCTGCCATCTATGTATGTATATGGTATGTATGTGAGGCTGGACCCATGCGCTTGAAAATGTTGGAGAGAGGATTTAGGTAAAACTTTCAGTTTTCACTTCTTTTGCCTTTTTGCTTATCTTGATCAATTTAGTTTCTGCCAGCTGGTAAATAGTTCTCATCTGAAGAATCCCATCTGTCAGTTCTCACTATATCTGGTAATAGTTACAGTGAAATGCTGGTGACGACAACAGCCACTTTTTAAAGGGATGTGTAATTCACCCTCCTGTCCTCTTTGAGAACCCAGTAACTGCCCACACTCTCAAGCTAAAACCATAACGGTTTTAGCACATGGAAAGTTTGTTGAGAACTGTTTTGCCTGCTTCTGTGAAGCAATCGTCCCATCTCTTGGGTACAAATGCCTCCCAGGAAAATTTTCCCAGCCTATTTGTTAATGTGAAAGTCAGAAAAGATCAGTATATAATGAGCACATTTAAGAAAAAAAAGATTGTGGAGTAAGAGTCTCAAATGGTAAAATAAAAAATCACTAAGAAAACATTTCTCTGCAGTTATTTTCATATACACGTATGTAGTGTATATAAGTTGGTAAGTACATAATTCTGGAAAGTTTTACTTGTCTACACATCTACACAGAAAAATTAGGGAATTCTTGTCCGGACTTCTTGTCATCTTCAGTGTAAGGTGTTTTCTAGCTGTTGGAATAGAAACAAGCTAAATCCTTGACTCCTTTCTATCTGGTTCTTTAGATCTGACCTTCAGATGACATCCAGAATCTGAGAACTACTCACTGTTTCCCCTGCTCTCATTCTGGTCCAAGTCATTGTCATCTCCCACCTGGATGAATGCCAGAACCTCTTTCCTGGTCTTCTCACTTCTAGCCTTGACCCCTAGGGCAAGAATAATTAGCTTAGAAAACCATCCCAGAGCCTTCCAGCATTACTCTGGGTACTGGCCAGAGTTAGACGGTGTCTACTGCCCTGTACAGTCAGCTGTCACTGTCCTGCCTCTCACTTACTCGCTTGCCCAGTGATCTCCTCCTCATCATTCCTCCATGATGTCACTGATCTCCTTGCTCTTCTGTGAGCTCACGAGGCATGCATCTGCCTCAGGACCTTTGTGTAATAGATGCTTCTTCCTCTGTCTAGAATATTCTTCCCTCTGATTTTGAATGCTTTGTTCCCTCACTTCCTCAAGTTTTCACTGAAATGTCATATTTTCAAGTAGGCGTTCCATGACCACCCTACTTAAAATTTTACCCCTCGGTGGGGGGGGGGGGCGAGACAACAACAACCCATCCCCTTTGTCTGCTTTATCTATGTAACATTTATTACCATCCAACAGACACTGTTTTATCTGTTGTTTTTTTTTTATCGTTTTCCCCTAGGATCATGTATCATTTCATTGGTTTTGTTCACTGCTATATTCTTAGCACTAAAACAAAATTTTAAGTATGTAGTGAAGAATTAGTGGATAAAGGAGTATGGCTGCCAGAGAGGATTCAGGAAACAGCCACTCAGCCAGGGCCCCCACTCAATGTAGACGTTGAAAGTGTTGATCGCTCTGATTCTCAGCTTCTCCACCCCACTGTGTAGATTGCAGTCATGTATTCATTCATTCCATGTGAGCAGTACTCACATGGAAACCAGTACCATGTCATCTCTGTGAGGCTACAACCAACCCCGTTGTCTTCAGTAGGTGCCAAACAGGTGATTAGTAAATGATGAAGAGGAGCTGTTGCTGTTTTGATTACTGTGATTATTGTTCGTCTGAGAAACTATGGTGGTTGATGAGATACTGGGGAGAAGGATAATATTAATGTAATTGATTGAGCACCTCTGTTCTGGGCACTGAGTTGAGTTGCTTTAGGGATATTAATTGATTTAATTCTCCCAGTTCTGCCATTTACTTTATATGTGACCTGGGCTGTTAACGTAATCTCCTCGTCTCACCTTCTCTTATAAAGTGAGATCATTGTAGCTGCCTTGGTGTGGTTCTGAGGACAGTGAGAAGATGCACGTTAAGTATTGAGGGTAGCGGTAGGCACACGGTTCAGGGTTACTGACACTACTGATGTTTTATCTTCACGAGGCAGATCTGGGCCCATAGCCCAAGGAAGCCCAGACTTTGGCAGTTTTCAGTAATTCCATTGCCAAAACACTTCCCCCGCTTTCTTGAATCCTCTTTACCTCTTGAGAGATGAGGAAGAGAGGGCACATCTTAGGCAGAAATCCAAAGACCTCAGGCATTTTTGGCCTTTCCTTCCCATGATTCTGGCCAACATCATTTTAGTCCCCAGGAATGAATCTGGGGACTAACTACCATGTGCTCCACTGAAAATACTTTTACAGAACCCCTTTCAGGTGTGTGTGGCCCGATCACAGTAAGGGCACATATGGCACATACGTAATCTGATAGTCAAATAATCTGTGCCTTGAACAACCTATGTATGGCTCTAGAATCTTTTACATTAATCTACTCAATCCGGCCAGGCACGGTGGCTCACGCCTGTAATCCCAGCACTTTGGGAGGCCAAGGCGGGTGGATCATGAGATCAAGAGATTGAGACCATCCTGGCCATCATGATGAAACTCCGTCTCTACTAAAAATACAAAAAAATTAGCCAGGTGTGGTGGCGCATGCCTGTGGTCCCAGCTACTTGGGAGGCTGAGGCGGAAGAATTGCTTGAACCCAGGAGGCAGAGGTTGCAGTGAGCCGAGATTGCACCACTGCACTCCAGCCTGGCGACAGAGCAAGACTCCGTCTCAAAAAAAAAAACCACCACCACTCAATCCCACTCTGATTCTTCAAACTTAGCAGTCTCAGTTTTTTGTTTTTTTGGGGTTTTTTTGTCTTTATTTAAAACATTTACTTTTAGAGATTGGGTCTCTCTCTGTTACTCAGGCTGGCCCTGGGCTCAAGTGACGGTCCCACCACAGCCTCCTGAGTAGCTGGAACGACACCCACATGTGCCGTCATCCTGGCAGCAGTGTCAGTTTTGAGACACCTTTCCCTTCTCATTTCTCCCGGTGTCGTGGACTGGGGAGTTGCTATGGTTTTCGTTGTAGTACTTTTTACTCTAAATGCCGTCTTCTTCCTGGAATCCTATCTGTCTTTTGAAAAGGCACCGTAAAGAAATCAAAAAATATAATCTAAATTACATAGTGCGGGAGCCTCTGCTACTCGCCTGTTTGATATTCATTCCCATTTTTTTCCTTTCTAAAAGAATTCCAGATTTTTTTGTTCAGGGTGACCATGTGCTCTGCTGAAAATACTTTTACAGAACCCCTTTCAGGTGCGTGTGGCCCGATCACAGTAATGGCACATATGGCATCAGTGAGATTGGCTGAGGAGTATGTCCCTCCCAGGTAACACAGCAAAGCTTTATTAGAAGTGGGAAAAAAGAAACAAAAACTTTCAGCCTTTGTCTTGTTTCTCCTGCCTTCTACCTGGAACTTGGACACAACGTCTTGAATTTCTGTGACCATTTGTGACCACAAAACACGGGGATAAAGCCAGTGTGCTAAGGATGGCAGTATAGAAAGATAGGAAGAGCTGGTCCCTGATGGCTTCATGGGGTATCTGCAGTGGCCCTAGCTTCAATGTCATTTCTTATGTGAGATGCATAATCCTACTGTGTGTTTAAGCCATGATATGATCTATTCCCTGTGACCGAATGCATTCCCAGCAGTTCTATATGGCTTGATAGCTAATTCAAGTCTAGTTTTACCATCAAATTGACCACATTGTAGATTATAATGTTAAAGTACTTCGCAGTCTAAAAGTGAAACTATTTTTATAAAAGCCAAAGGAAAAGAGCCAAATGAACCATTCTGAACAGAGTTTAAATGAGTGAATTGAGTTACCACTGTTGGATGGAGAATTGGAGACCTGGATTTTCAGTCTAGTTCTGTTGCCAGTTGGCTCTGTGGGCAAGTCACTTGACCTGGGCTCTTTTCCTCCCATCTGCAAAATGAGGTAATTTGAGCTAGACAGTCCTCTCAAAGACCACCAAAGAGCGAGCAGATTGAGGCCTGCAGAGTCCCTATTGAATTTGCCATCCTTGTTCACCTTGCCAAGACTTCCTAGCCAAGAAGCCAGACCCAGATTTTGTTCATTAGCTTTGAAAACTCCCTTTCAGTTGGGTGTGTGTGTGTGTGGGTGGGTGTGTGTGTGGGGGGGGGGGTGGGTGTGGGTGTGTGTGGGGGGGGTGTTGTATGACGTGTTTTGAATATAAATTGTGAATTGTTTAAGCAGGAAACCAGGTTGTATGTTTATCAATAAATATGCATAGCGTATATTGAGGAATTTATCCACTTGAAAGAAATGGTGCCAAATTTCCCAAGGTTTGCCGTAAACACAAACGTGATTTCTCATTATGATATTTAATTTGTTTTGGTCTTTGGGCCCTTACACCAGAATTCTGTTATGAACTTTTTTTTTTAACCTGGAAGATAAAGCAAGTAAACAGAAGGGTTTTTTAAAATAACATATGCGTGGCTGTGGATAGAAACTCCAGGTGTATGCTATCATAGACTTTTTAAAATGAATAAACTTTGTTTTTAAAAACAAAGCAGTGTAAGTTCACAGCAATTTTGAGTAGAAAATTCAGTTTCCATATACCTGCTGTCCTAGCAAAGATTTTTAAATACAGTCTTTCTTAATTAAAAAGAGAACATACACACCATGCTAAGCCAGTTGGAGAGAAAGGCTTCATTATACTTTCAGCACTCTTAATTCTTATTAAAATTTTTTAAAACAGATTTTTGTGGTTTAATGCTTATAATTTCTGATGTATAACATTCTAACATGTTACATCAAATGTTAAAAGTAATGTAAGCAATGCTGTCCACTGCTAAATTTTATTTTAATGTTAGAATACAATGAGATTTCTATTTTGCCATTAGTCCCGAGAGCTTATTAAGTAACCAGTTTTAATCCTTTAAAAAACCATTCTCATTTTAAGGGACACATATTTCTTAGCTGTGTGCAATATAAGAAACTAAGACCAACTTGGCAATATCAGATAAAATGTTTTGCTATTTAGGAAGTTTAGTAGCCATTTATAAACATAATGAATGTCACTTGCAGTCAGACTAATGCAGAAATACAGGTGCAAGAGGGCAGACTTGGGCCACAAGTAGTAGTTTGCCAACTCCTATCCTAAACACAAGTTCAAGAATATGGTTCTCTTGGGTAGATTTTCTGTCAGATGAAAGTAAGAGTAATATCCTTAGCTAATGAGCTCCTAATATCCAAGGCAACTTTTAATTAGTTCAGGCTTTTGAGAAAAGCTTTTTACCAACTCATTAAAAATATTCAAACTGGCTGGTCATGGTGGCTCATGTCTGTAATCCCAGCACTTTGGGAGGCTGAGGCAGGCAGATCGCTTTAGCCGAGGAGTTCGAGACCAGCCTGGGCAACATATCTAGACCCTATCTCTACAAAAAATAAACTAATCTGCTGAGTGTGGTGGTACATGCCTGTAGTCTCAGCTCCTCGGAGGCTGAGATGGGAGGATCACTTGAGCCTAGGAGGTGGAGGCTGCAGTGAGCCATTGATCCAACCACTACATTCCAGCCAGGGTGACAAAGAGAGACCTTGTCTCAAAACAAACAAAACAAGTAATGCAGTACATGTCTTTTTGGTGAATATTTTACTGAAGTAAATATGTTTCAGTGACTTAGCTTTGCATTATAATCTAGTCCTCAGTAGATTGGCTAAGGGCAGATAAAACAAGATGATTTGGTTTCATTGTTTGGCACTTACTGTCTAGTTTATGACCCAAGAACTCTTGCAAGCCAAGGTCAAGTGTATCTGATCCCTGTCCTGGCTCTTCTCACAAACTGATTTAGTAGCTTTGGGCCAGCATTCATTTTTTTAAACTCTTTAACATTTTTGTACGTGACAGGCACCGAATATTTCCAATAATTACTTGTAAAATAGAAAAGCATTACTTCTTATTTTGGACATTTGCATATATGGCTGAGTAGAGCTGACAGATGAGGTGGGCACCTTCAGGCCATAGGTTGCTTCTGGCCTCCTGCGACCTAGAAAATTGGGATGCCGCCGGGTGCAGTGGCTCACACCTGTAATCCCAGCACTTTGGGAGGCCGAGGCAGGTGGATCACCTGAGGTCAGGAGTTTGAGACTAGCCTGGACAACATGGCAAAACCCTGTCTCTACTAAAAACATAAAAATTAGCTGAATGTGGTGGTATATACCTGTAATCCCAGCTACTCAGGAGGCTAAGACAGGAGAATCTCTTGAACCCAGGAGGTGGAGGGTGCAGCAAGCCGAGATTGCGCCACTGCACTCCAGCCTGAGCGACAGAGTGAGACTGTTTGAAAAAAAGAAAAAAAACAAAATTGGGGTGCCTCATATATCAGGTATTCTTCCAAGCAGGTAGCGTTGATTCTCTGACCTCAGAAACCCTGAGAAATCCACTGGGAATGGCGCATTTGTTTTGGACACGATTACCTTTACTCTCCGTTCTCCAACTCTTCTTGTTTTTTTTTGTTTTGTTTTGTTTTACGTAATTCTATATAAAGAGAAATGTGACATCATTTTCATTATTATGTTTTTTCTTTCCTTATAATAATTTATATTTTAATGCTTGTCTCTGGGGCTAGGTTATAATATCCTAAGGTTGGTGGCCTCAGGTCAGAGATTCCTCCCCTGGGAAGTGAGGTGATTTTTTTTTTTTAAGACAAGAGTCTCGTTGTGTCACCCAGGCTGGAGTGCAGTGACAAAATCTTGGCTCACTGCAACCTCCGCCTCCTGAGTTCAAGCAGTTCTCTGCCTCAGCCTCCCGAGTAGCCGGGATTATAGGCACCCACCACCAACCCTGGCTATTTTTCATATTTTTAGTAGAGATGGGTTTTCATTATCTTGGCCAGGCTGGTCTTGAGCTCCTGACCTCGTGTTCCACCTGTCCCAGGCTCCCAAAGTGCTGGGATTACAGGCATGAGCCACTGCGCACAGCCGGAAGTGAAGTTTATAAAAAACCCATAATGTGACCCTGTGGAGCTGAGATGTACTTGTGGCATTAGTCAGTACCATGGGGTGGGTGCTCAGGACTTACTGGTTTCTTCCCTGTGAGGTGACACCTGCAGCCTTTGGGGTACCATGTCTCATAATTTTTGCATTCCTTGCAACACACACTACTGCTATGGACATCACCGATCATTTTAGAGATTTAAGGAATGACAAGATAAGATGCTTATTCTCCCCTATGATTTGCCTAGATTTTTATCTAAACATTACTTAATGAAATAAGTACTTCAATATCATGATATATCTTACATGTTTGAGAATAAAACATTGCTTCCTTCCCCATCTTAGGGCTTTTAATCCCTCTTTGTGTTGCATTTCAGAAAATGTCCATGCTATGAAAGAAAGACATTCCTGTCTTTGCTGGTGTGCGGACAATCTGTATTCCTGCTCCATGGGAGTTGTGGGTTTTTGTCTGTTCTTACATGTCTTACCTGAAGGACTGCAGTGGCCTACTTGGTGGTTTCTCCCTGCTTTCGTGGTGTCGCTGTGCTGGTCTGTCCTTCACTTAATTACAGAGTTTATCTGAAAAAACAAACTTTTGGCCTGTGTTGCTTCCAAAATGGCATCCAAAACCTAAGGCTCTGGAGTTCAGCCTGCTTCCCCAGTGTTAGTAACTTCAGGACTCCCTTTATCACTTACTCTCTGCTCCAGCCATGATGGGCTGCAGATCTGCCTTGCGGCTGCTTTGCTGTTTCTTTGCAAAGGAGGCTCCCTTATTTTGAATGGTCTTTTGCCATCCATCCATCCATCCGGATTCTATTAATAGAGTTCTTCATGTTTGCCAGAACTAGGCCAGGGATTGTCGGGGTGTAATGGCAAACAAGATAGATTCTGTGCTTATATCATGGAAGTTCAGTTCATTTCCCATGTGCATATGCTTCTCACCATTCAGACTGATCTCTAATGTTATTTCTTCCTTGAGGGTTTCCCACTGCACCCAAGATGAGGCACTTTCCTCATCTCTGTTACAGAATTTAACTTGTTCATTCATCAACAGGTATTTATTGCCTACTATGTGCAAGAATCTGTGCTAAAAGCTGGGAATATTGCAGTGAACAAAACAAAAATTAAGTTTACAGCTTACATCTAATGTGGTAATTATCCATGTTTTACCTTCATTAGACTGAGTTCATGTAGGACTTTATGTAATATCTTTCTGTCTTCAGTATCAGAAATGCCTAGAAATAATTTGCATGACATACATTTTCTTTAAAGATACAAAAGTCAACCAAGTGTAGTGGCTCACGCCTATAATCCCTGCCTATAATCCGAGGCAGGCAGATCATGAGGTCAGGAGTTCAAGACCAGCCTGAACAACATGGTGAAACCCGTCTCTACTAAAAATACAAAATAAAGAATTAGCCAGGCATGGTGGTGCGCACCTGTAATCCCAGCTACTCAGGAGGCTGAGGCAGGAGAATTGCTTGAACCTGGGAGGTAGAGGTTGCAGTGAGCTGAGATTGCGCGACTGCACTCCAGCGTGGGCAACAGAGCAAGACTCCATCTCATACCATCTCACACCAGTTAGAATGGCGATCATTAAAAAATCTGGAGACAACAGATGCTGGAGAGGATGTGGAGAAATAGGAACACTTTTACACTGTTGGTGGGAGTGTAAATTAGTTCAACCATTGTGGAAGACAGTGTGGTGATTCCTCAAGGACCTAGAAATAGAAATTCCATTTGACCCAGCAATCCCATTACTGGGTATATATCCAAAAATAGAAATCCCATTTGACCCAGCAATCCCATTACTGGGTATATATCCAAAGGATTATAAATCGTTCTACTATAAGGACACATGCACACGAATGTTCATTGCAGCACTGTTTACAATAGCAAAGACCTGGAACCAACCCAAATGCCCATCGATGATAGACTGGACAGGGAAAATGTGGTACATATACACCATGGAATATTATGCAGCCATTCAAAAATGATGAGTTCATGTCCTTTGTAGGGACATGGATGAACCTGGAAACCATCATTCTCAGCAAACTGACACAAGAGCAGAAAATCAAACACCGCATGTTCTCACTCATAGGCGGGTGTTGAACAATGAGAACACATGGACACAGGGAGGGGAGCACTACACACTGGGGTCTGTTGGGGGGAAATGGGGGAGGGGCAGGGGGGTGGGGAGAGATAGCATGGGGAGAAATGCCAAATATAGGTGAAGGGGAGGAAGGCAGCAAATCACACTGCCCTGTGTATACCTATGCAACAATCTTGCATGTTCTTCACATGTACCCCAAAACCTAAAATGCAATTAAAAAAAAAAAAAAAGAACTCCATCTCACACACAAAAATGGTCTGAGGAACAGTTTTCACAATGAAATTGAATTAAACTCTCTTTTTCTTGTGAGTGTTTTGTAAACATATATATAAAATACACTTTTGGGTTTCTTGCTCAGGAAGTAGAAAAATGCTAAAATTTCTGTTGTTTACAAGCAGATTAAAATGTCCAAGAAAGAAAAGTAATCAAGGATTTATATTGATTCTGCTCAAATGCTCACCTAGACAATGTCAATATTTGTATTTTACCCCCCTGTTGTAAAAGAATAGTAATTGGTTCTCTAGTTAAGCAGCTTTCTCAGGATTAATTCTGAAGCAAGAAATTCGGATTAATTAAGAGACAATTTCACTTGCAGCATGTGGGAACTATTTTAACCATTAAACTTGATGTGGCAAGAAACCGAGTTGCTCAAGGAGGCCAGACACAGCATTCTAAAGGCACTAGTGTCTTGACTTGGCTCCTTAGGCGTTGAAAGGCTGTATAACCTGTCTGAAGTCTGTCTTTCCTTGATGCCTTCTCTGCGGTAAGAACACTGTGATTCAGACGGAATGACAGGAAGTGGTTTTCCTTTCTTTCAGTTGGTGAGTTTGTAAGCGATGCCCTTCTGGTTCCTGACAAGTGCAAATTCTTACACCAGGAGAGGATGGATGTTTGCGAAACTCATCTTCACTGGCACACTGTCGCCAAAGAGGTACCAGCCCATAAATTCTTTCTTACTGCAAAGTGAAGACTTCCTGGGGACATACCTGATGGCATTTTAGAGGGTATTTTGAGGCAGCAGCTTTGTTAACAAGTTATTTAAGAAAACCCAACAGTACTCTCCATAACCCAGATTTTAGGTTTCAGAGTGATTTTAGGTTCACAGCAAAATCGAACAGAAAGTAGAGTTCCCGTGTACCCTGTCACCACACAGGCACAGCCCCCCCATCCGTGAATATTTTTAAAAAGTCAAAAATAGGGCCAGTGGACTAGATTCGTTATGTGTCTGTCCCGTGTTTTGCAACTTAAAAATATAAGTTGTCTGTGCCATGCTTTATAACTTACATATATAATCTTTAATAGTTATAACTTTCAAGTTTATGCTTCAAATTATTTTTATTCACCTGTTCTCTTTTGTCATATACAATTTTTTAATAATTTAACCCTTTCCCCTGCTATCTTATTAGTGAATAGAGTGGTAGAGCAGTGAAGTAGTTTGTTTGTACCAGCACGAAACCTCCAGTTAGAATTCAGTTTCTAAGCTACACTGTCCGATTTTATATTCATCAGGCCATGCCTGCCGCCTTCATTTTTCCGCAGGATGAGTCTGACCGAGCACTTGGTTAACCTCTGCTTTTGGCTAAGCCAAGGAAAGACATGAGATACTTAGCATGGAAAGGTCACTGTGTGGTATGACCATCTTCACAGGGGTCCTTTTGTATGTTTTTCTAATAAGTTTATATAGTTTATTTGTGGTAAGAGGAGTCTACTAGAATTAGGCTCCTTTATCTAGCTCAACATGCTTTATTGGGGGTCAGTTTTGAGCCCCTGTCCCTCCCAGGTACCTGTCTGGAGACATTTTTGGTTATCACAACTTGAAGGAGTGGTGTTACTGGCATCTGATAGTGTCCATAGGCCAAAGATTCTGCTAAACATTTTACAGTGAACAGGATAACTGCCCCCCACCCCCAAGAATTATCCAGTCCAAACATCAGTAGTGCTGGGTCTGAGAAGTCTCATCTAGCTCATCTTTACCGTTGTATCGTAGGGTTATAGCTGTGGGGCAAAAAATACCACTGAAGAGTTAGCATTATTTTTTGCCTCTTATTAAATAATATATTTGGATCCACTATAGAATAGAATTTTTTTTGTACACAAATGTGTTTTAGAGGGGGGAAAAAAGAAAACAAGCCAAATAATTTGAAGTCCAGCTACCTATTTGATTTTTATTATTTGAAAATCATTTTTTATTTCTTCTGTGTTTTCAAAAGAAAATTCCTTTGTCTTTAAGAAACAAACATGACTCCTGCAAGGTCAAACTACAGTCTGTCATGTTTTCATTGTTTACCTTTATGTATTGAATTATTAATCCTTCCTTTATCACTAGTGGATGCTCTCAGAGCTTTATGCTAATTTAGATTTGTGCAAATTTAGCAAATCCCAGCAAAGCAAAAAGATGTTCAAGGAGAAATTTCTAATGACTGTAAGTTCTGATTCATAGTGGCTGCAGAGGATAATTGCTTCTCTTCCCGGGTTTGTTAACCCTGAAAGTGAGCCAAGAGAGTCAGAATTTCTAGGATAAGGCTGGTCCATGTGGGGTAAACTTCCATCTGTAAGGGAGGTAGGAGTGAGCTGGGAATCTACCTGGAATGGCCACAGTTTCTGGATACATGAATCAAGCTAGAAAGCATTAATTCTCTGGTATCTGTTCACCACTGGAGCCCTCTACATCCTATTACCCAATTAGTTTCCATTCCATTTGTTCACATAAACCTCTATTATATAACATCATGGTCTTATTAAAGAAATAATAAACTTAAGAATAAAAAGAATACCAAAGTATAACCCATGCTAAAAAAAAAAAAAAAAAAATTGGCCAGGTGCGGTTGCTCACACCTGTAATCCCAGCTCTTTGGGAGGCTGAGGTGAGCGGATCACCAGGTCAGGAGTTTGAGACCAGCCTGACCAGTATGGTGAAACCCATCTCTACTAAAAATACAAAAATTAGCTAGGTGTGGTGGCGCACACCTATAATCCCAGGGTTGGGAGGCTGAAGCAAGAGAATTGCTTGAACTTGGGAGGCGGAGGTTTTTGTGAGCTGAGATAGCACCACTGCACTCCAGCCTGGGCAACAAGAGCGAGACTCCATTTCAAAACAAAAAGTCCTGTTGTAAATTCACTCAAAAAGCAAATCATCTTTTCCTTTGTGAAACTGGTTCCTAAATAATATGTTGATGTTTTTTACGTGAAGTTTTCTTAGAATGAAACGCATCTACTCTACTACTCACTGTTTTATCCTTACGCTTTGTAGACATGCAGTGAAAAGAGTACCAACCTGCATGACTACGGCATGTTGCTGCCCTGCGGAATTGACAAGTTCCGAGGGGTGGAGTTTGTGTGTTGCCCCCTGGCTGAGGAAAGTGACAATGTGGATTCTGCTGACGCGGAGGAGGATGACTCAGATGTCTGGTGGGGCGGAGCGGACACAGACTATGCAGATGGGAGGTAAGGTGGCCTTTGTGTTCAGTCTGAGATGCTGAGACATCTTTCATAGAGTATTTGTATTCTTCTGTAAACTAATCTTTCTGTTTATCACTAAAAGGGTCTCTGCCCACTCCCATCAAAGTCTGCTGTTATGGAAAAAATCTGAACTATGACTTTTTATGACATCCTGTTTTATTAATAATATCAATCACCCATCACAGAGTTAATTTCAACTATTTAATATTAAACTTAGGATAAAAATCCCACTGATTACTATCATAGGTTACTGGTATTTCCAACAGGGAGCTGAAATAATAATGGCATTCTGTTTTGGTTATTCATTTAAAAATATTTCTTAAGTGCTATTGTCAGTCATTAGTTCAAGGTGAATTTTTGTTAAGAAAGGTATGGTTTGAGATTTTGGGGGTTTTGTGTGTGGATGTGTAAAGGTCTTTCCTTGTGGCCTTTTATCATCTTCTTTTCCTTTATAGTGGAAGTCAAAGGCATTTATAAATGCTTGTTAATTTTATTTTTTTAACCACCTTTGATTTCATGATCGTAAAGCAACCTGTTTTTGCCCCTTTTTCTTAGTTTCTTAATCCCATAACTTCTTACCTGATTCTCATTCTTATTGAAGGCAAACGTCTATATTCAAATCATAAAATTATAAGATGAGAATCTTTGGGTTGGATAGGCCATCTGGTTCAGGCATTGATTCCATGCTGTCTCACCCTCTAAAAGATGATGATTCTATCACTTCTCTTCAGTATTCTCTCAAATGTTCCCTAGAGCTACAGATTTCCAAACAGAAGATTCAATAGGAGTTGTAAGTTTATAATCACCAGCTACAGGATGCTTGTTTTTTTTTTCTTTTAATTTCTGGTGTAATCTGCTCCTAGGGCCCCCACAGAGTTTATTATCTATACCAGATAGAACACTGGGACCACAATCATAAACTGAAGGATCCAGGCAAACTGGGTCATATGGTTACTCTGCCTATTACTGTCTTCAGTGATGATATCACTATCCAAGTTGAAATGCCAGCCAGCTCCTTATTAGTTACTTTCATTTATATCCCATTTCAGTACGTGAACACAGCCATGCTTAAGACTCTGATATTTCTTAGAAATATTGTACCCATAAGGTTTCTAGTTTTGATATTCCCTTCTGATCATGATCTTCCCTTATAATCACCTCCCCAGTTCAGGCTTTTTAGACTGTTATCCTCTTTTTTTCCTGCCAGCCTTTCTAATCAGGATGGAATCAATGGATAATCATTCTTACCCATTTCATTGAACATCCTTGACTTAGCTGATACCCTTCACATTTTCTAAACATATTTTTGTCAATTCTCCATAGCTAGGAGAAATGGATTTCTTCCTTTAGTTGCTTCTGGGATTTCTAAAGTATCAAGTCATGTAACCTTACCAGTTAATTCCATTTCTTATTCATGCTGTAACATCAGCTGGGATCTTAATGTTACTAGATGCACCTAATTATCTCTGTCTGATGACCTATCATCTTCTCCATAGCAGTTGATCCAGGCCAACTTCATTCTCCTTGGTCCCCAGAGTAACTCTCTCTCATGCTCTGCAGATAACCCCTCCACAGTCATCCATTGTGAATTTCTGCAACATGGTACCTGACATTTGGAAGGTGCCCAGTACATGTTTGTTGAATAAATCAATGAATTTTCTCTTCTTCCTCAGCATCTCTTGTACCTTCTTTTATCCCTTAGTTTCCTGTCTTCCCTTTTATGATTATGTTCTGCCTGAACTCTTCTTTTGAGATGGAGTCTCGCTCTGTCACCCCAGCTGGAGTGCAGTGGTGCGATCTCAGTTTACTGCAGCCTCCGTCTCCTGGGTTCATTCTCCTGCTTCAGCCTCCTGAGTAGCTGGGACTGTAGGCACATGCCACCATACATGTGGCATGTTTTTGTATTTTTAGCAGAGACGGGATTTCACTGTGTCGTGCAGGATTTTCCTGATCTGGTTATCCACCTGCCTCGGCCTCCCAGGGTGCCGGGATTACAGGTGTGAGCCACTGTACCTGGCCTCTGTCTGGACTCTTAATCATCTCTTCTCCTTTTCTTACATTTTCAGTCTCCCTCTCTCCCACCACCCCCCATCCCCTCCCACCACCACCACCGTGGCTTCATCCACTCTCTTTCCAGATAATTCTTTCCATGCTTTAGTAATCTTTCTACTATGTGGTTTTAATCCTGTTGACAGTTGGTAGGAAATATCTGATGGTTTATTCTACTTGTAGAGAAGTCCAGATTCTCTCACAGGGCATTCAGAAGTCTCTGACATGGCTTCAGTCTGCATTTTAAAACCTTATACATTGTTTGTGACTCTATCTCCTAAAACTATTGACCTTTTCTTTCTCTAGGCTTTCGTTCTCACCATTCTGTCCCATCTGAAATATTTTTCTTTTTTCGTCAAATGGGGTATGATAAAGATATCTGTCATACCCCATTTTGAAATATTTTTCGTTTTTCATCAAATAATGTGTGATAAAGATATCTGTCAACTCTAAAGTGCCACATCTTCTGACCTGTCAAAATCCTGTATATTTTTTAATGTTCACCTGAAAAGATGATTCTTTACAAGTCTTTGCAGGTGCCTTCCTCTGCTATACTGCCCTTGCTTTACCTTTGTATTCTTACAAGACCATAACTTACCTTCCAATTAATTGGAATCATATCTCCTTTTATCTGTTAGAATCCAAACTGTAGTTTATGTGTCTGGTATGTCTTGCACATAGGTCCTCAAAAAATACTAGGCAAAGTGAATTGTATATTTTTAATTTTTTTCATAGCTTTTGTTAAACACTTCATGATCCATAATTGGATGTTGTAGCAAGCTTGTCCAGCCTGCGGCCCAGGATGACTTTGAATGTGGACTAACACAAATTCATAAACTTTCTTTAAACACTATGAAATTATTTTGCCATTTTTTTCTATAACCCCTGTTATAGATCCTCCCATCTTTTAGCAAAGAGCTGTTCAATACAAATGTAATGTGAGCCACCTACTTTTTCATTTTCTAGTAGACAATTTAAAAATAGTCAAAAGAAACAGGTGGATTTAATTCGAACAACACTTTATTTAATCCAATGTATCTGAAATAACATGTACAGTGTGAAAGAGTTAATAAGATTGTTCACATTCTTTTTGTTTGTTTCATAAGAAGTCTTTAAAATCTAACACTTTTTAAAACATTTAACAGCACATTTCAATTCAAACTAGTCACATGTGGCTAGTGACTACTGTATTTGAACAGCGAGTATAATTCCTGGATGACTTGAAATTTCTAATCATTCTTTATTTTCCATTAAGACAAATGGTTTATATAACCTATTAATATTTTCTAAAGTTGAGCCACTGAACTTTTATTATTTTTAACTATTCATGTTTTTAAAATTTTTAAAAATTGGTTTGGATTCAGTATAATTAGGATATCAGGTCACTTGCATCATTTGATGTTTTAACTTCCTTCCTTGTAGTCCTGCAGGCAGGCAGGGCTTCTTCCTCATGTGGCAAAGCCAGAGAGGTATTGCATCACTGATCTACACACAAGCTGGGCTCCTGCCAACTGGCAGCCCCCTTGTTCCAGGAACCAGCCCTCCTTTTGACACTTGAAATGTAAGAATCAGAATAGGAGTTTAACATACCTGACTTAAAACATCTTCAGGGGATGCTACATGATAATTCTTGAAGAAAGAGAAATAAACTGCCATTTTCCTGAGACAATATTTGATTGACAGTATTTTGTTATTTGGTAGTTAATGAGACTTGTTTGGATAGAAGATGAGTGTTTTTCTATTGCTAATGAGGCATTTAGAGAAATATGCCTTGTGGAATGAGCTTTGTTTTATGACTTCATTGAAAAAGAAGTATGAAAAGTAGGTAAATCTTTTAACATAGCCAAAACTGGTAGTGTTTCAGAACTTTATTTGTAAATTACTGAGGATATATTTCTCCAGTGTTGTAATGGTCATGTTCTAGGATCCCCTCAAAATATCTATTTATGCAGTCTGTAATGTAGCATAATGCAGACTGTTAATTAACATTACATAGCATAACGTTAATAATATGCAGACTCCAGCGGTCATGGGTAAGAATTTTTTTCGTGGGAAAATTTATTTGGAGAGCTAACTTGCAAGATTAGCCAGGTAGGCAGTCTAGCCCTGGAGGCAGAGCTGCCCCTCACCTGGAACTGCAGAATCTGATCGAACCAGTTCTCCATGGAGGTTGCTGAATTTGTAGAGCAAATGAAATGTTAGAAGACCCTCTAATTGTTGTAGAGTACACTTTTCCTTTTGCAGAGTAGGTACTCACATTTGATTAAGAAACAGAATCTTGAATTATCGATATATTCTTTTAGGTTTAGGTTGGCAGGCATTGGTTAGAGTGTGCTATGAGGTTACCTGATATATCTTTCTGTATAACTAGATGGTTTTTTTTTTCTTTTCTATTTCCTTTAAACGTTTTTTTAAAAACAGCTGCTTACAATCTGGAGGAGTGATTCCTGTTGACCACATCTTGTCATCCTCTTTGAAGCTGCATAACTCAGAAGAGTTTTTCTTTTTCTTTTTTTTTTTTTTGAGACAGAGTTTTGCTCTTGTTGCCCAGGCTGGAATGCAGTGGCACAATCTTGGCCCACTGCAACCTCCACTTCCCGGGTTCATGCAATTCTCCTGCCTCAGCTTCCCAAGTAACTAGGATTACAGGCACTCACCACCATGCCCAGCTAACTTTTGTATCTTTAGTAGAGACAGGGTTTCACCATGTTGGCCAGGTTAGTTAATGTTACTCTCTGGTTTGTCGGGGGGGATGGGGTAGCAGGGATAGTGATATAGTTTGGCTTTGCCCCCACCCAGATCTCTTCTTGAATTCCCATGTGTTGTGGGAAGGACTCAGAGGGGGGTAGTTGAATCATGGCCACAGGTCTTTCCCATGCTGTTCTCATGAAGTGAGTAAGTCTCACGAGATCTGATGATTTTAAAAAGAGGAGTTCCCCTGCACAAGTTCTTTCTCTTTGCCTGCTGCAATCCGTGTAAGGCACAACTTGCTCCTCCTTGCCTTCTGCCATGATGATGAGGCTTTTCCAGCCATGTGCAACTGTAAGTCAAATTAAACATTTCTTTTGTAAATTGCCTGGTCTCAGGTATGTCTTTATCAGCAATGTGAAAATGAACTAATACGGCGGGGCCTGGCTTGCGTGGGCGTGTATGGCGGTGTCTGCAGGTGTGCCTGCATTGGAACACACAATTCCATATTGAACCTACTTTAAACTTCATCAGTTCTGGTGATTGCAGGAGTATCAAATATAGCAAGAGGCCACCTTGTCCCCTTACTATACCAGAAAACCAGGCCAGCACCATTGACTATCTGGATACAGTGGGCCCTTTATATTTTAGATTATTTTGCAATCAGTTTACAGAACTAAGAATAAAGGAATAGTGAGAAATAACTATTAAGAATTTTAATAAGAGTTAACCTAGTAAATATTTTAATTTTACTGAGAATTTAAATATGGTAAACCCACATTTTTAGTTTGTATTTTCCCAGTTTTGAAGGCAAGGATTTCTGAAATGAGCATTATCCATTGGAATACAGCTAGCTGCTAATCACTTGCTATGCATGAACCTGGAATATATCCATCTTACAAATACTGATTCTACATTTTAAATACATCTCTATTAGGTTCATCATATTTCTTGGTCTTTTTTATACTTGTAATTTCATTTAATTATTGTAAAAATTGACAGCTCATAATTTTATTGCAGAGAGAATATAGCCATCTTCCCTCAATAATTTAAAAATGTTTTCAAGTTTGGATTTATAAACACCTGTTAAAATGATCAAGCCAGTCTCCCCGCCTGCCCCCATACATTTTTTTCTACATTATCTCTTCTAATCACCTTTAGTGAGATTCCTGCCTTGGGCATTTGTTCACTTCCTAATGGTACCAATTAAATGTGTTGCACAAACATAAAATTTGTTGCATAAGCATCATAGAAAAGGAAGGAATAGCGTCACATCATTTTAGCAATGATGGTTAATGTTTTTGTCACGTAATATTGAGTGATGATATCCTTCCTGTTGAATGACTAAGTGGATGAGAATACCATATTTTCTTTTTATTCTTAGAAATTCATTGCTCACTTGTCAATTCTTGAACTTGAGAAAATTCATCTAGGATATCATGTGAAGGCTCATGGCCTAAGGTTTTACTTACATGATCAATGTCATTCATCTTCTGATTTATCTTATTGGCAAAATGTCTCCTTCTGTCAGTTTTTGCTGTTTGCCAATATGTGGAGAATTATTTTCGAATATATTTAGTGAAAGTCTCCAGACTTCTTGTTATTATGCTTTTTATTTAGTTTTTTTTAATTTTTATTTTTTGAGATGGAGTCTCTCTCTGTCACCAGGATGGAGTGCAATGGCATGATCTCAGCACTTTGCAATATCTGCCTCCTGGATTCAAGCAATTCTCCTGCCTCAGCCTTCCGAGTAGCTGGGACTACAGGTGCATGCCACCACACCCATCTAATTTTTTGTTGTTTTTAGTAGAGATGTGGTTTCACCATGCTGGCCAGGGTAGTCTCGATCTCTTTACCTCGTGATCTGCCTGCCTCGGCCTCCCAAAATGTTGGGATTACAGGCGTGAGCCACCACGCCTGGCCTATCATGTTTTTTTTGGAGATGGGCCCTCACTCTGTTGCCGAGATTTGAGTGCAGTGGCTACTCACTGGTGTGACCATGGTGCACTGCAGCTGCAAACTCCTGGGCTCGAGTGATCCTCCTACTCAGCAGCCCAAGTAGCTGGGACTATTCAGACTTCTTTCAAACCATCTTGAAAGATGATGCAGTACTTTGGGAACACAGCAATAAAAATGTGGTAATTTCCCTATGGCATCATCTTTTAGTCAATTCTATCAATCTTTCATATTCGTATTATTTGGTCGTCTTTAGCACAGTTCGAAATAGTTGATGGCTAGTGATGAAATAATTCTTGGGATGATAAAATATTTGGAACAAAATATAGGAAAAAGATCGAGATTCATAAATATATCTTAGATATATAGAAAGTTTCAGTGCACTCATGGTTAAGTACAAGCTAGAATGAGTTTTACTCAATTAAAATTTTCTTTTTCTCTAAGAAAGGATAAAAGTAAGAAATATCAATCCCCACAAGTACTTAGAAGTGCTCAGAAAGAAACTCAAAAGGTAAAATGTTGTCCAAAGGACCCTGATGGTATTCTAAAGGTTAATAGCCTATCCCACTTACTAAGAGTTTATATTTATTTTGAGGCCTGTACAACCTGATACATGAAAATACTTGGCGCAATTTTCTGTAAGTTAGGTAGTTAGGTGTTCAACAAATATTTGAGTTGAATCACATTGGCATTCACGTCAAACACATAACACCCACATAGTCATGTTAACTTAAGGTTAATATATGTCACTGAAACTAATTGGTAAAAAGCTAGGCTGGACACAGTGGCTCATGCCTGTAATCCCAGCACTTTGGGATGCTGAGGTGGGCAGATTTCTTGATGTCAGGAGTTTGAGACCAGCTTGGTCAACATGGTAAAACCTCGTCTCTAAAGGAAAGGCGATCTCCCAATAGATAGAAAAAAAACTGAAACTGGTGATCAGCAGCTTCCTGATATGATCTCAGAAGTTGGGGGAGTAGGCTCAAGCATGAACAGTATGAGAAAATGGCAGAGTTTAATTTGTATATGATTTTCCTCTAGAAACGTTTGGTAAGAGAAGAACACCTCAAGTGAGCATGTGCTCAACTCCAGTAAACACACACTGCGCGTGTTGTCCCTCCCAAGGGCTGGCAGCTCACAGCGCATGTGGACAGCCCACCCCAAGGGAAGAATCAGGGTAGAAGGGATGCAACCCCCTGGCAGTATGCCAACGGATAAACCCCAAGTCAAAGGTCCAACCGCACACATGCTCTCAAGTCACCTGCCTGGTCCTTTTCCAAGTGGACTTTATTTACTTTTGTTCCTGCTCTAAAGCTTTTTATAAACTTTCTCTCCTGCTTTAAAAAAAAAAAAACCTTGTCTCTACTAAAAATACAAAATAGCCAGGTGTGGTGGCATGCGCCTGTAATCTCAGCTACTCAGGAGGCTGAGGGAGGAAAATGCTTGAAACTAGGAGGCAGAGGTTGCAGTGAGCCGAGACTGCACCACTGCACTCCAGCCTGGGTGACAGAGCAAGACTCTGTCTCAAAAACAAAAAAGAGAGAGAGAAAGAAAAACTAAGGAATATCATTGTAGACATGCAATCATTAAGTAAAATTGCATCAGGAGTCTAATTAGTAACACAGCATGGTTGGTCCCATGTTTCATTGTTCCAAGGGCAGAAGAGGGATGGCTACATTACAAATAAAGGAAAATTGTAAGAATAAGAAAAGATGAAGTATGAAATATTTCCAGCTCAAAAACAAACTGTATCTCAGCATACAGAGGTACAAAATGTCACGTTTTTTCTCCGGTATGATGAAGGGCACTAAACCTCTTGAGCATTTGGTATGTTCCAGATGCTATATTAAAGTGCTTTTTTTTTTTTTTTTAAATGAGACAGGTTCTTGCTCTGTCACACAGGCTGGAGTGCAGAATTGTGATCATGGATCAGTGTAACCTTGAACTCCTGGGCTCAAGTGATCCTCCTGCCTCAGTCTCCCGAATAGCTAAGACTACAAGCACATGCCACCATGTCTATCGAATTTATTTTTATTTGTTTGTTTTGTAGAGACAGGGATCTTGCTGTGTTGCCCAGGCTGTTCTCAAACTCCTGGCCTCAAGTGATCCTCCCACCTGTGCCTCCCAAAGTGTTGGGATTACAGGCGTGAGCCACCACGCCAGGCCAAGGGGTGAAGTCTTGGTAACAATCATCAATGCAGTCATCATAAAAGACTCTTGTTTGGGCTCCATTTGTAGGTGGCACAGTGCTACCTCTAGTCAAAAGCCAATTTAATTGTGGTAATTGTGCTCTGAGAACTTTTCTCAGAGAATAATAACCAGATGGTATTATAGATGGTGCATTTCATGAATACATTATTTGTAGTTAGTGAAAACTTGTCATTCAGTCATGTAGTAAATTATGCACATACTGTTTCTTCCACTTAGCTAGTGATGAAGAAACATTCATAGCCTTACCTGATGATCAGCTGAGGCTGTCATGAGAATATATGTCTATTCATAGGTCAGTACTTTGTCTTTAAAATCAGATGAGAAAGAAAGAGAGGCTCTATTTGACTATATATGTTTTTATTTGTATCTCTGGAGTTAAATTTTTCCAAATATATAATCTTTCAGCTGCCTTTCTGCATTGCATTTTAATAAAGTGATATTATGCTCAAAGAAAAAAATCTAAAAACTTTAGAGGGCTACAAAGTGAATCATACAAAAGATAAAGCTTTAAATCTTTGCCAGTGGATGAGTCAAGTAAGAGTGGATTTAATTAAATGGCTCATGGCTTTGAGAAGCAACTGACATAATGCTGGGTTGGCAGCTTCCAGGCCTGTGTAAGGCTTTCTGATAGACTGAAATAAAAGAACTCATTTGAAAATGACGAATAGGAGAATAGCAGAAGCTTGCATTTTCTCTTGAGGGAACTGGCTGCCAGTTCTGAGGTCTTATTAGAAATGCTCGATTTCTGTATTTAATAAACTTGGACTGCATGTGTGTCAAGAAGAAAAGCAAAACACTTTTATAGCCTTAAGCAGATTACAGATGTGTGGCCAAACCAGTGGGGTTTGTTTTTGCTTCCAAGCAGGTGATGGCTGGAAGAGGAGATGCCTCTGCAGAGCAGGGCTTGGGTTGCTGCCATCTGAGCTACATCATCTGAGCTGCATCTGGCAGTGAGACTGTGCTTACTGAGACCTGATGGCACAGGCTGCCCAGTAACAGGATATTGCTGAATGAGAAATACTATACAATTCATTTGTAGGAGTTATTTGGAGCTCTGGATTATTCAGTACTAAAGATTCCAAGCTACTGATGCGTGGAGTCTTTTCCTCCCCCTAATATCTTTTGATTAAACTGTCCAAATTCCCTGGCCTACTGGATAGTAGGAAAAGAGGAAGAAAATACAGATTCTTATGATTTTAACTGGTTTCTGGCAGTAGTTCCCCCAAACATTAATTTTTTGTTGAAAACAACATCTGCATATTTGTATCTTCAGTGTAAAACCCCTAATTTAGATAGGATTCTCCATTGTGACATGGAAAAGTAACCCTTTAATTAGGTAATTAATTTTACTGTGGCCTCAAAATCCACATATTAGCATATCAAACCAAGAACTGTTGGCTTTACTTGGAGCCATGTGGCTTAAACTAGTACCAATTACTTACCACAGGAGCTCAGCAAAATTATAAGTCCATGTTTGTTTTGGAAGGAAGGCAATTATTAAGAAAATAATTTAGAGATGTTCAAAACTAGTTTCTTTGAGTAGAGGTAGAGAGTGAACAAAATCTTTCCCAAGTGGGAGCTAACTAGCTTCCCTTTTTGGACTCCCTGTCTACATAGCAACACTTTTAGTTTACAAAGGAAAGTTTGCAATATCCCCGGTGTTTAAATGTAAAGTTGTAGATGGTGAACTAATGCCACTTAGCTGAAGCCATGATCATGTGAATTTTTAATACATATTTCTGAATGGACTAAGATGTTGGGAAAACAATCTTCATTAGCTTAAGCTTTAGAATTTACAATATTTTTATTTATTTAGAGACGGAGTCTCATTCTGTCGCCCAGGCTGGAGTGCAGTGGTGCAATCTCAGCTCACTGCAAGCTCTCCTTCCGGGTTCAAGCAGTATTTCTGCCTCAGTCTCCCAACTAGCTGGCTGGGATTACAGGTGCCCATCTCCAAGCCCAGCTAATTTTTTTTTTTTTTTTTTTGAGACAAAGTCTCACTCTGTTACCTAAGCTGGAGTGCAGTGGTGCAATCTCGGCTCACTGCAACCTCTGCCCCCCCAGTAGTGATTCTCCTGGCTCAGCCTCCCCAGTCACAGGGATTACAGGTGCCCACCACCATGCCCAGCTGATTTTTGCATTTTTAGTAGAGACGAGGTTTCACCACGTTGGTTAGGCTGGTCTCGAACTCCTGACCTCAAGTGATCCACCTGCCTCGGCCTCCCAAAGTGCTGGGATTACGGGCGTGAGCCACCACGCCCAGCCAAGAATGTACAACATCTTTAAAGACATGTTATAGTACTGTGAAATACAAGTTGAGCATCCCTAATCTAAAATCTGAAATGCCCTAAAAATCCAAACTGTTTTTAGCACTGACATGACAACTAAAGTAGAAAATTACCTGACCTTATGTGTTCAATGTGTACAAACTTCCTTTCTGAAACAAAAATTATTTAGAATGTTGTATAAAATTGCCTTCAGGCTTGTGTATAAGGTATTTGTGAAACAAATGAATTTTATATTTAGACTTGGGTCCCATTTCCCAAGTATATCATTATATATATGGAAATAACCCAAAATTAAAAAAAAAAAAAAATCAGAAATCTGAAACGCCTCTGGTCCCAGGCAGTTTGGATAAGGATCACTCACCCTGTAAATACAGTAGGTCAAACTGATTTTGTAAAGTATTCAAGTTATTTATGGTATTTAATATGCATTATTATTTTAATATAGCAATACTTGTTTTACATATTTTATATAAACAAATGTTTTGTAATTGAGCAAATTTAAAAATTAAGTGGTTCCTTCAGAGCTACATTTTATTTTCTGTTTTTTATCAATTTAATGAATAAGTAAGGGACGCACAGATCATCTGATTTTGTTATCATGAGACGTTTGCAGGTGCAATTGATGGATGTTCACTGTTGTAGTTAGTTTTGTCATGTAAGTTGTTTTAAAGAGAAGTGAATGTTGAGCATGTAGTAGGCTACACATGACTAGATTGGCTCATTGTTTTAGGAATGTGTAATTTTGGAAAATATTTGCCTAGGGATATTCAAAAGCAAAGTTTAATATTTGAAATTATTTGAAAATAATGTTTATAGCAGAGCACCACTTTATTTAGATCGAGTAATTTATGCAGTATAAATAATTTGCTATCGTAATTATGTCAGTGTAGCATATAACTGAAGTTTTATTTTGCATTTGAGACCATGGTTTGCTGTTGGTCAAATTTGGTCTTCCAAAATGTTTTGCTTCCTAATTGCCAGCCTATGTGAACAGCTGTTACTTATTGTCAAACTGGGCAGTAAGGGTTTGCTTTCATCTTTTTGTCAATTGTTTCAATGCTAGCAGTCATGAGATTAATGTAGTTGGATACTAAAATGTTAATACATGTTCGCTAACAAACTGGAAAAGAGATGAATGACATCATGACATATTGCATTTGTGGTGATTGCAGCTAACCTATATAAAAAGACATTGGGTGGAAACAGAAATCAGGCATAACAGATGCATCCAAGTAGTCAAGGAAAGAAAAGATTTGTAACTAAATAGGATGATCTTTGCTTCAAAAATATCTTCAAAGGTTTAAAATGTGCTTTACTCTCATATGTAATCTTTTTGAGCCTATTTCTTTACCTCAAACATGGGGAAAATTGCAATAATATGTATCATCATATTTGCTTCCAAAACTACTAATCGATGTGAATGCATATCAAACTGGTACAGTGTACAGTGGACTTGTTTATAATGTATAGATTGGAATTGTAGAGGGGAGAGGAGCTGGCCACAATGGGGTGAATTTCTCTCTCTCTCTCTCTCTCTCTCTCTCTCTCTCTGTTTCTCCCTCCCTACCTCCCTCCCTACCTCCCTCCCTCCTTCCTTCCTTCCTTCTTTTCTTTTTTGACAGTCTCGCCCTGTTGCCCATGCTGGAGTGCAGTGGCGCAATCTCGGCTCACTGCAACCTTTGTCTCCTGGGTTTAAGCAATTTTCCTACCTCAGCCTCCCGAGTATCTGGGATTACAGGCACCTACAACCATGACCAGCTAATTTTTGCATTTTTAGTAGAGACGGGATTTCACTATGTTGTCCAGGCTGGTCTCGAACTCCTGACCTCAAGTTACCTCTCCTCCTCGGCCTCCCAAAGTGCTGGGATTACAGGTGTGAGTCAGGACACCCAGCCGGGGTGATAGTCAAATCCCTTCCCTACCCATCATCTTACATTGTCGAATACAAAGACTTTTCTTGGGGCTCAGTGACTAATCTCCCACCTCAGGTTTGATAATCATGGCTATTATAACACACTCCCTTCTTAATTAGTTATTTTTAAATTATTGTAGGTCTCGTAATCATTATAATCACTAATAATACATAATGGCTTCTTAAGCACTTTCTGTCCTAGATGAGGTTGAGAACATCATTAAAATAAATTTTGGTAGTAATCAAGTAATGATAATTCTTATTTCATGGATTTAAATATGTAGGAGTCTTTTTATTTTAGGAAAGCAAAAAATTCTAGAAAGTATGATTTCTTATGATTAGAAAACTGCTATAAAAATGAAGATAGAATTGATTTGGGCTCTTTTGGACATTTGAAATAGAAATTTAAATGGGTATTCAAATAGCAAAGTCATTCTACTTTAAAACTTGTATACGTATTTTAGGACCTTCAATTTTATATTTAAATTGTATTTTCGAAATGGTTTTAGAAGAATTATTGTGTCTTAAACTCTACTAATAAGTAAGGGAAGATATGTCAAAAGTTTGATCTTTTTACCTCCTAGCATCTATTATTCATTTGTTTCCCATTATACATCATTTGAATGTCAATTGGTTAGCCTCAAGTGGTTTTCAAGATCATTTTATAGCTACTATTATAGGAAAATTGGAGCCAAGGAGTCATACACATATCAGAAGTGGTAATGAAGCACTTTGGTTTTATGAAAATGTGTTTACAAGGTAGTCACAGGTTAGCAATATTGCATTTAATGTAATATAATGATGGTGGCACTAATTGCAGTGGAACAGGATGCTGAGACCACAGCTACAGCATCCTAGGTGCCTCGTCCAGTTATGGTTTGACCTCAGGTATAACTCATTGGTGTCAAAACATACCAGCGACATTTAAGCATAGACCATTCATTAAAAGGTAGCTTTTTTATTTTTATTTTTATTTTTATTTTTTGAGATGGGAGTCTCGCTCTGTCGTGCCCAGGCTGGAGTGCAATGGTGCAGTCTCAGCTCATTCAACCTCTGCCTCGTGGGTTCAAGCGATTCTCCTGCCTCAGCCTCCTGAGTAGCTGGGATTACAGGCTCCTGCCACCATGCCCAGCTGATTTTTGTATTTTTTGTAGAGATGGGGTTTCACCATGTTGCCCAGGCCTTGAACTCCTGATCTCGTGATCTGCCTGCCTCACACTCCGAAAGTGATAGGATTACGGTCGTGAGCCACCATGCCCAGACAAAAGTTAGCTTTTTAAAATTTGTATTTTTAAAAATTGACGTGTCATAATTATACACATTTACAGGGTACATAGTGATCAGATCAGACTAATTAGCGTATTCATCTCAGACATTTGTCATTTCTTTGTGTTGGCAACATTCAATATCCTGCTTCTAGCCATTTGAGATTATATCATATATTATCGTTAACTGTAGTCATCCTACAGTGCTGTAGAGCACTAGAACTTACTCCTTTTACCTAGCTGTAACTTGGCATCCTTTAACAAATCTCTCTCTATCCTCGGTTTCCCCTACCCCTCCCAGCCTCCATCAGCCTCTGTTCTACTTTCTACTTCTATAAAATCAACATTTTCTAGCTTCTGCGTGTGAGTGAGAGCATGGGCGTTTAACTTTCTGTTTTTGGCTTATTTCACTTCACATATGTCCTCCTGTTCCATCCATGTTGCTTCAAATGACAGGATTTTATTTTTTGTGGCTTAATAATATTTCACTCGTGCATTATGTGCGCGCGTGTGCGCGCACACACACACACACAGACACACCCCCCACATTTTCTTCATCCAGGAGTCTCTTTGGACACCTAGGTATTCTATACCTTGGCTATTGTGAATAGTGCTGAAGTAAATGTGGGAATGCAGATATCTCGTTAATATACTGATTTCCATTCCTTTAGATAAATGCCCAGTAGTGGGATTGCTGGATCATACGGTAGTTGTATTTTTAGTTTTTTGAGGAACCTCCATACTGTCCTCAAAGTGGCTGTACTAGAACAGAGCTTTTCTAACTTCCTTCCATTTGGAAATATTCTTACCCAACATGCACATTAGTAACTTGGCTATGTATGTCTCATCTCTGTGTCTCAGATACCGCGTTTAGGATATCTGCAGTCTTTGGCTATGGGCATGACTCCTAAAGTGCATGATGCTTTTGCTCTGTCATCAGTATTAGTTGACAGGAAAGTAAGACAGTACTGCTCCTCCTGACCCCTTCATCTGCCCGGTAGAATACCAGTGCAGACAGGCCCAGGTATCTCTGGGCTCAAGATTCCAGACATTTATAGGACGGGACTTTTTCTATGAATCACCTTAAGTTTAGTAAATTCTTAGAATTGACTACCTTTGCCATTTCTCAGAAGCCCTTTTTCTTCTGTAACTTCACTGTCACTATCGTTTCCAGCCTGCACATTCTTTTTGTTTTTTTCTTCCCGACCCAAGTCTAATCTTGAATTGTATCCCTGCACATTATTTATGCAGGCTTTAGGAGTTCCCACCCCCCATGCTATCCCCCTGCCCCTGCCTTTGTTGTTTTAACTATCCTGTCTTGGCTGTTTTTGTTTTGTTTTGAAATTTCATCCATTAAATTCCTGACCTTGGTTATCTCTGTCCAATTATTATAGTATTTTTCTTTCTGGCTCTTTCTTCGTGATTGCTGTAATCCATGCCCTTGACTTTAAATACCAGTTATAAGTAGACTAAGCCAAGGTTTATTTCTCTAGCCCAGACTCTACCTAGTTATTTCGTAGGCATATGAATCCTAACATGTCCAGAAGAGACTTCTTAATTCCCCTGCTACCCACTCCCCAGTGTGGTTTCTCAAAGCTGTTCTCTCTCAGTAATGGTCCTATTCCCCCTCCTAGGGATTACTACTAAGAACCTGGAACTCATCATTGTCTCTTCTGCAAATCCTGTCAGTTCTGGATTTATCCACCTCTCTTCATCTTTTCCAGTACAGTCCTCGCCTAAACTCGCATTGTTTCTTGCTGGAGTTCTTTCAGTATCCTACTAATCTCTGCTTTCATTCTCTCTCCCCAACTCATGCACTCCTTTCCTCTCCCACACTAAGCCATTCTCTGTACAGCAGCCAGGATGTAGAGTATTTATTTACATAAAGCGGATCCTAGAACTCCCCAATTGCAGTTGCATTCATGGCTTTCCAGTATGCTTAGAAACCAAGTGCACAGAGAGAAAACAGTGGAGCCTTGCTTGGGTGTGCTGAGGATAATAACGGATCACAACTAACGACAAGTAGTTTGTGTCAGGGCCTCGTTTGAACGCGTATATCCCTTACAGTTATTAGTGTATTTGACCCAGCTCCTCCATACCTCTCCAGTATCACCCCGTGCCTCTTTCTCACCCACTCCCTCCTGCTCAATGTCACACAAGTCAATACACTCAGCTTGCCGTCCTTAGGGCTGACAGATCTTATTGTCTGTAGTAGATCTTCCAAGGTCCCACCTTCAGCCTCAATTTTTCTGCCATCTTCCCAGAATGATCATCTTCCCCTTGACCATTCTGTTTTTTGGAGACAAGGTCCTGCTCTGTCACTTAGGCTGGAGTGCAGTGGCATGATCATGGCTCACTACAGCCTTGACCTCCCTGGCTCTAGAGATCCTCCTGCCTCAGCCTCCTGGGTAGCTGGGACTACAGGCATGTACTGCCTCACCTGGCTAATTTTTTTTTATTTTTAGTAGAGACAAGGTCTCACTTTGTTGCCTAGGCTTATCTCAAACTCCTGAGCTCAAACATTCCTCCCGCCTCAGTTTCCCAAAGTGTTGGAATTATAGGCATTAGCCACCATGCCTGGCCCTGATCGTTCTTTTCTGAAGAAAACACCCCTTCTTCATTATTCTCAATGTTAGCAGCCCATTTACTTCCATTCTGAAATGAATCACATTTTAGTGTTTTATTGGTTCATTGTCATTCCTCCCCCTAAAGAATGTAAGCTCTCTGAGGACAAGGAGTTTATCTTTTTCCCTCTTAGAGCCTCAGATCCAGCAGAATGCCAGGCACCTAGCAACCATGGTAGCATTTGTTGAGTGAATGGCTTTTCATACACTATTTTAAACATTGTTCCCTATTAGTCTCCCTAATCAATAATAGAAAATATCTTCTATTATTGATTGATATTATTATTGATAATAGAAGATATTTTCTATTGATTAGGGAGACTAATCAGGAACATGTTTAAAATTCTCACATAGATCTCCGAATTGGAAAATAGTCTTGAATTATGATTGTGAGGGAGGGGGGAAGGAAGGAGGAGGAATGATGTAGTTAGACTTCAGAAGGCTAGATTTTGTTTCTATTTGAATGATGGTCTCACAGTGGGACATATTATCCATTCAGAAAGTGAGTGGGCATCTGGTCTATTATCTTTGGTCTTTCAGGAATGGCAGCTCTTTAGTTTAAAAAACAACAACAAAAGTGCAGCTCTTTTTATTTAATGGAAAATGAAAAGCAGTGCCTGTGTATTAGTGGCTCAGATTTTTTGTTCTTTTTTGTCTTTGTTTCCAGCTGTCTACTGTATGCCTCTCCAGCAGGGTCTTAGAGAATCTCAAATCTACCATGATCAAAGTATTTCTTAACTCCTGCTGTATCATCTATTACCATTAGAAACGATCTTCAACTCACAGCATCAGATTCCTCCTGTCACTCACTCCCTTCATCCCCAGAGTCACCAATTCTGTGCTGTTATTTTATCCAAGTTCTTGGTAGGCTTCATGAGCATCTCCTTCACCTCCCACCTGTCACTCCTCCACCTGTCTGTCCTCCATGCTTCTGCCAGCTTGTGCTTGTTGCAGTACAACTATCTTGCCACTCTTGCTTCAAGCTTTTTTACCAGGCTCTGCATCACTAGTAGATGATGGTCCAGACTCCTCAGCTTGTGAAACAGGCTTCATAATAGAGCAGAGCTGCAGCTACAGTCAGCTCCCCTCCAACAGTCCCGCCTCCATCATACTGAGTATTGGCAATTCCTGCTGCACTCTTTGTATTAGTCCATTTTCACACTGCTATAACAAAATACCCAAGACTGGGTAATTTATAAAGAAAAGAGGTTTAATTGATTCACAGTTCTGCATGGCCAAAGAGGCCTCAGGAAATTTATAATCATGGCAGAAGGGGAAGCAAACACATCTTTCTTAACAAGGCGGCAGGAGAGAAAAGAGTGAGGAACGGAATGGGAAGAGCCCCTTATAAAACCATCAGGTCTCCTGAGAATGCCCTCACTGTCACAGAACAGCATGGAGAAACCACTCCCATGATCCAGTCACATCCCATCAGGTCTCTGTCTAGACACTTGGGGATTAGGGGCATTACAATTCAAGATGAGATTTGAATGGGGACACAGCCAAACCGTATAACTCTTCATCTGTTACAGGTGCTATTCTCTGTTTCTACAATGTCCTTTTTGCTACCCTCTTAATAGATTTCTATTCATTCATCATTTCCCAGTTTACCTGTTACCTCTTCAACAGATTATTCTTCAGTCTGTCCCTCCCAAACTCCACCAATGAGCATTCTTTGTTCAACCCATTATTGTTAATATGCGCATCACTGAAAACACTGTTTTATGCTTGCTTATATGTCTGTCTCTGCCAGACTCTGAGCCTGTGGTCAGCAATTAGAATCTTACTAGACATAGCACCCAGTAAAGGATAGCTCTTAATTAGATTTTTTTTCAAAAATAATAAACCCCAAGAAAAACATCATATATGAAAAACAAATGATATTTTTTATTTATACTATTTGCAAAACCTAATAGTAATAAAAAGAAAAAATGTCATAAATATACATTTAAGCTATAGTTAAAAACAGCAAATAGGCATAATATTTAGCTCTTATTGGATGCTGTTCCAAGTGTGTTGTTTACATTGGCTGTTCACAACATCCCCTGAGTTGGTTACTGTTTCCATCCCATTTAAAGATGAGGAAACCAAGTCACAGCACGGTAAGTGACTCGTTCATAGTCACATCTGAGCTGGCAGGTGGCAGCACCGAGAATGAAACCCATGTGGTTGAGCTCTGGAAAGTCATCATTAATCACCACATTAGACCTTCTCTTTACGATCCACATAACTAGAACATTCAATTAACTGGAGCATATTTAAGTATAGTCTTTCCTTGAGAAAGGAAAAGAATTTACAAATTTCATAGCCTCGTCCCTTGTACATTTGTGGCATTGCTCTGGGAGTGTCTATTTGATATTTGACCCTACCGATTTCTCGGATGACGCCAACCAACCACAGATGCTTTAAAAATATATACTTAATATTTACCAATATTAAGGCAAGAAGGTGGGCTTGTTGGAAGAGGAAAATGTTAGCTCACTAATAGAAAATGAACTAGAAGTCTTATCTCTCCAGAACGTGCCTTCCCTAAATGTTCTGGCTAACCCAAGAAGCTACATCATCTTTACCTTTATGATACAATTTAAAGCACTTTTCTACTTACTTCAAGCACAGAAGCAAGGAAGGCCTTGGGCTGTAAATCCTGTAGCCTGAGCCACGTGGCTTCTTCTCCCGGACAGATACCTGGCATATTCTGCCACCGAGGATCAGTGGTGCAGATGTGTCTGTTTTCTCTTAGGAGTGGGACTCCACTTAGGAATCTGGGGCAGAACAAGGTATGGGTGCATTCTGGGGAGTGTGCTAGAAGGAGGAGCAGCGTTTGTTGTTTTTGCTTCCTGATATGGTTTGGCTGTGTCCTCCTTCAGATATCAACGTGAATTGTATCTCCCAGAATTCCCACATGTTGTGGGACGGACCCAGGCGGAGGTAATTGAATCGTGGGGGCCGGTCTTTCCCGCACTGTTCTCGTGATAGTGAGTAAGTCTCACGAGATCTCCTGGTTTCTCAGGGGTTTCCAGTTTTGCTTCTTCCTCATTTTTCTGTTTCTGCCACCATGTAAGAAGTGCCTTTTGCCTCCTGCCATGATTCTGAGGCCTCCCCAGCCATGTGGAACGGTGCGTCCAGCTAAACCTCTTTTTTTTCCCAGTCTCGGTATGTCTTTATCAGCAGCGTGAAACCAGACTGATAGACTTCCCTAACAGAACCACTTATTTTTTCACAAAAAAGAGGGGCTAAGCCCAAGAACATGTAGCTTCTCTCTTCTTTCAAAGGAATAGGTCGTCACGAAATGCCCCCAAAAGAAAAGGGTCAGGCTTTTCTCTTGCTTTGCGACTTTCCTGGGGTGCTTTGTAGCCATTTTGTACACAGACCATCTATAGCTGTAGATTAGTTCCCATGTGCATAGGCACAGTGGAAGGGGATGCCAGGGACCCAGGTTTTGTTTCATTGACATCTTTTCAGGGCATCTCTCTTACTACCTTCTGTAGAAATTCCAACAGCCCGGCTAACTACCAGCCCCAGACTACACCCTAGCTTTGCTGCGTTCATCTTCTCCGTAACACTAGTCACCTTGTAATGTGCTGGTGTAAATAACACGATTGCTTTGGTTTTCTTCTATCTTTCCCTCTCTGTAGAATGTAAATGCTCAGGAAGGCAGGGAGTTTCGTCTGCTTTATTCCCTGCAGCCCTAGACTCTGGAGCAGATCCTGGAACTCAAATATTTCTTAGAGAGCCAAAGGTCATATACTTCCAACTCTCCACCCGGAATACATATGGATCACTCATCCTTAGTAGCAGCCAAATCTTTGGACATGAGGAATTTGCTCATTCACAGTTTCCCGGCCTAGCCTCTGATTAGCCAGACTTTTACTTCACATATCAAGAATTTAAAATGACTCCAAAACTTTTTATCACCTTGGGTGCTTCTCCTTAGTTCTAGTTGGTTCATAAAGCTGTCAGGACAATAATCTGCTTTTCATTATATATGGCTTTTCTTGCCTCCAAGATAGCCTTTAAAAAAGCAATTTAGCCTTTTACTATAATTATATTCCAAATTTAAGTCTTGCCAGAATATCATTTTCCCCCTTTAAACGTACTTTTTAATGATGCTGAAATATTTTAAAGAAAAGTTCAAACAGCAAGCATATTTAAGAAGTCGGCATATGTCTCTAAAATCTAAGAACATTTTTCCACAGAGTTCAGATGATACCATCTCACCCACAAAATTAACATAACTTTTAATAGCATTGGATACCATGTCTATATTCAGATTCCTGCTGAGTTCCAGAAAGGTCCTTCATAGGCTCTGCATATCACATCCTATCCAGCACCAGGGCCAGCATCTTACATCCTTAATTCTTAGGATTCAGAATAGCCCTTTTTATATCCTGACACTGACTTGCTGAGAAGCTGTACCAGCTTTCCTGTAAACTGTCCACCCCTTGGATTCATCTTAAATCATTTCCTAGGGATATTGTTTAGATTGCTGCTCTATTGCTAGAATATTCATCTTACCCTAAGTGTGTACTGAGATAGCAGAGTAAAGAGAGATTGCCTTTTAAATGATTTACCGAGGAACTGCTAGTTTGCACAAAGGCTTGGCTTTAGTGTTTCTCAGATCTCTTTGCTTGTTTCAGTAATTTTTTTTTTTTTTTTTTTTTTAGTAATTCACTGACATAAGCAGAGCAAGGTTTACATGAGCCTGTATTAAGAGAAGTTGGTTTGACTTTAAACGGTCAATTTTACAGTCCTCATTTGGGCTTTACAGGTCACATACAGTCTCTGTCACATATTGCTGTCCTTTTTCCCCTTTCTTTTCCTTGTGTAATTCTTTAAAAAATCCAAAGCCCATCCTTAGCTCACAGGATGTACAAGAACAAGTTGTAGGCTGCAGTTTGCCAACACCTGCTCTGTGCCAGTGCTGAGTTGCCATTCTTGGACCCCTCTTTCTGTTTTTGTCTGCTGATTTCCTTTCAGGTGCTCAGGCTTCCCTCCCTCCGTCACTGGGCCTTTGCACATGCCCTACCCACTCTGCCTGGGAGAGAGTTATCTTTAGACCCTGGACTTTATTCACTTTGGACCTTCTTTGGGTCACATTTCAGCCATGCCTCACTGGACACCTGGAGTCTGGTTAGCGCCCGCTCTTTGGGGTCTCCTAACCATATGTAATTGTTACTAGGGCAATAATTTTACATTTATATAGGTGCTGAGGTCAGTGTCTGTCCCTTTGGCTACTTGCCTTGTGAGCTACCCTTGCTTTCCAGTGTATCCCTAGCTCCTGGCCCAGTGTCCAGCCTCCACTCATGTTTTCCCTAGAGTCCACTGTGTGCCCAGCAGCCAGAGACATCATTGCAACTTAAATCTCATTGAATCGTTCCAGTTGCTATAAGAAATATAACCTTGCTGGGCGCAGTGGCTCACGTCTGTAATCCCAGCACTTTGGGAGGCTGAAGCGGGTGGATCCTAGGTCAAGAGATCGAGACCATCCTGGCCAACATGGTGAAACTCCATCTCTACTAAAAACACAAAACAATTAGCTGGGTGTAGTGGTATGCTCCTGTAGTCCCAGCTACTCAGGGGGCTGAGGCAGGAGAATGATTTGAACCCAGGAGGCGGAGGTTGCGGTGAGCCGAGATTGCACCACTGCACGCCAGCCTGGCAACAGAGCAAGATTTCATCTTATAAAACAAAAAAAAGAAATGTAACCTTACTAGGTAACACTATGCCTGTCTGTCTCCACCACCAGATCTTATATTTCCTCCCTCATCTACTCCTTCATAAGCTCACTGGCCCTTTGTTATTGTTGTTGTTGTTATTGTTTTTGAGATGGAGTCTTGCTCTGTCGCCACGCTGGACTGCAGTGGTGCCATCTGGCTCACTGCAGCCTCCGCCCCCTGAGTTCAAGTGCTTCATCTGCCTCAGCCTCCCAAGTGGCTGGGACTGTAAGGTGCGCCACCACACCCAACTAATTTTTGTATTTTTAGTGAAGACGGGATTTCGCCATGTTGGCCAGGATGGTCTCGAACTCTTGACCTCGTCTCGGCCTCCCAAAGTGCTGGGATTACAGGCGTGAGCCACCTCGCCCAGCTCCTTTGTTGTTGCCTTTGGTGAATATGCTAAGCTCTTCCTCATGCCTAGGTCTTTGCACTTGCTCTTACCTCTGCCCTAACCATCCATGCAGTGCCCGACTTGAGCATTCTTTGCTTCAGTTCACATGGCTCTTCTGTGGAGCCCTTCCCTGACCACCCTGTTTGAAATGCTACCCATCTCCCGCACACATCTGTTATAGTCATTCATTAGCAATTCCTCCCATTTCCTTTCTCTATAGTACTTTTGCATAATTTTTTTCCTTGCTCATGTTACACCTCCTCCACTAATAGATCACAAGAAATTGAGTGCTTTATCTTCACTTGTGTAGCCTCAGTGCCTGGAATAGAACTGGCACTTGGTAAAGCACAGTGAATATTGTTGATTGAATGGCTAGTGGTTGGCTTGGAGAGGTGCTCAATGGAATGATTCAGTGGACAAATGAATGAATGCATTGCCACTTTTTTGCTCAGTATCATCAATCTGTATGTGTCCCTTTCAACTCAAATATTTATCCGTTGGCTAAAGAAAAAAATACCTGAATACCCTTGTCTCTGCAGTTTAGACTTCCTCACTCTGAAAACTCAGTGCCTGTGTAAAATTTCATTATATTTTATTTACTTGTTATTCTGCTTATGCATTATATGAATATTCCTGACTCATCTACACAGTCACCTATCACTAAACCAGCTCTGATGCCTCTGGCTCACAGCAATCAGTTCTCTTTTGAATTTCTGAAGCATTTAATCTGCAGTATGTCTATTACTCATATAGCAGTTAGTGTGGATTCTGTTACCCAGAATAAATATTCATTAAATGTGTAAGAATGATGATACAACCTAATTTCAGATCAAAGTTGTGATTTATAGCTCATTCTTAATCAGCTGAGTCATGAATTAATTTATTTATTTATTTATTTATTTGAGGCAGAGTTTCACTCTGTCATCGAGGCTGTAGTGCAGTGGCGTGATTTTGGCTCACTGCAGCTTCTGCCTCCCGACTTCAAGTGATTCTTATGCCTCAGCCTCCTGAGTAGCTGGGATTACAGGCGTCTACCCCCACGCCCAGCTAATTGTTTGTATTTTTAGTAGAGACGGGGTTTCACCATGTTGGCCAGTTTGGTCTCGAACTCCTGTCCCCAAGTGATCCACCTGCCTGGGCCCCTCACCATGCTGGAATTACAGACGTGAGCCACCGCCTCTGGCCTGAGTTATGAATTATTGGTAGCCCAGTTGTGTGGTTATCTTCCTAAAGCTGGAGGCCTTAAACTCAGGGCCCCAGGTGGGCTTCTGAACCCTCTGCAAGAAATGCCTTTAGCTGCAAGTGTCAGGTAACCCTTTTCACCCTTTTTACTGATTTATTTAGAGAGAAGTACACATAACAGGTAATACAACTATGCATAATTTTAAATAACACAACTAGATAGCCAGCATCCAGACCAGAACACAGAGCATTGCTAGGCCCTGGATCCTCTCTCCTGACCCCTGCCAGTAACTGGCCTTCTCTCCTGAGTTCTGTTAGCCTGGAGTTTGCTTGTTTTTGAATTAGGCGATGTGTCCCCTTGCGTTTCGCTTCTAACAGTGCCTTTGTGTGGGAGCAGTACTGGCTTTTTCTTACTTTGCCCTCCTTCCCCTGAAACATTTTCCTAATTTAATAGCAGTAATTTCAGAAGCTGCTTTCCTTTGGGACAAACTGACTTACCCAGCCATTTATACCTTCTACGTTAGACTCTGGCAGTATGGAGAACTGAGTCAGAGAGAAGGAGAATCATCTGTTTATCTTCTTTTTTAAAAAGGCTGTATTTTCTCTCTAGGAGCCTGTAGGCTCTTTTTTCCTATTCTCATAACCATAGAGGAAGAATCTGAACCCTGTCCTATTGAGTCTTCCCTCGTTGGTTGCATTTCCGGAACCAACATTGGTTGCCTTCCCTCTTTCTTCGTCAGTGCGGTAGTTTAGATCTCATGATTGTCCACATTCACATCACCATGGGAATCAGAACTCTTTCTGTCATTTCCTCCTTGTTTATCTATAGCAAGAAGAGAAAAGTCAGTCTAAACAAAGACTGTGAAAGAATGAATACAGACTTTATTATTTTAGAGCAGTTTTAGGTTCATGGCAAAATTGGGCAGAAGGTACAGAGATTCTCCCACGTACTCCCTGTTCATGCACATGCGCAGCCTCTCCCATTATCAGCATACCCCTTAGAGCGATTTGTGACAATTAGTGAACCTGCATTGACACCATCATTATCACCCAAAGTCCACGGTTTACATTAAAATTCTCTCATCATTGTTTATTCTGTGAGTTTGGACAACTGTATAATGACATGTACCCACCATTCTAGTGTCACACAGTATACTTTTACTAGCGCCCAAATCCGCTGGCTCGGCCCTCTCTTCCCTTTAACCTTTCCAAGCCACTGACCTTTTACTGTCTCCATAATTTTGCCATCTCTAGAATGTCATATGGCTTTTTTAGAAAATATAAATGGGGACTTTTTGGGCATGACTTTAATAAACAGAAATGAAAATTGGTGTATGAATCAAAATCTTTCACTCTCTAACGGGACTATCAGGCAGCATCTGCACGTGGAATTGTATCAAGGTCAGCTTTTATTTAGAAACAGAAGAGTCACCTTTGTGATGTCCTTTATCCTTCACCCAAGTAAAATCTCACATGCAGACACATAAAATTTTATCACCAGTGATTTACTTCCTCGTGGTAATGTCCCTTTGACCTTATTAAATTCAGAAACTCCAGGGATGGTTAGCATTTTCAGATGGTTCCCTCATTCCGTAAAAGTGTTTCTTGTTGCTGTTTAAAAGCTGTAAAAGCCACCCACTATAAATTGATAGCCATTAAAGTCTGCAAATGAATATTCCACTGTGTTCCCAAGTGTTTATTTTATTATGAGTTGTTATTTGAGTGTTTGTAAGGAAATCGTTTTATGATGCTCAGCTTCATATTTCCATAAACTCCTCCTTCCCTGCAACTTCTTAAACTGTGATCAGCTTTTCAAAACAAGTCCACAGGACAACAGTCTGGCATTTGAAGAAGTGGCGGAAAAGTCATTCTTTTTCCCTTCAGTGTTTCTAGCTATTCATGAAAACTGCAATCAAAAGTTGTGATGTCGTGTTTGGCATTCTTTGGGAAAATGCAGCATTATTCTAACAAAACCATGTGCTCTTGTTTTAAGTAGTGTCCAAATGAGTAATTGAATTCATGGACGTCTAAATTTAATTCCAGAAGTCAAAGCTATGGTAATAAGAACTTGGACCTGAGTTCTCTTAGGCCAAGTAATTTAATTCTTTAGCCAGTTGAACTATTACGTGTCTCTGTTCCTGGTTATTATGCCAGTAAATTGCTCAGGCAGATGCAGTGATGGATGATGGGCATATAATTCACTCTTTTTCATGGCTAGACACATACCAGAATGCAGATCACGCTAAACAGCTGTTTTTACAAACATGGTTTCTATTGAGAGCTTTAAGACCCACATCCAAGTAATAACAGAGAAGCCTGCAAGAGGAACCTGGGGATACCCAGGGTCATGTTTTCACCAACCCACCTGGACACGCGGTGCTGTCCTAACCCTGGATCATACACTTGGACATTGTCATTCCAATCATGGTTCAAGATCATGTGTATACTTCATGATTTAAAGAGAATACTGGTTTGATTTTTTCTTCCTGACTTTCCCTGAATTTTCCACTTAAATTGGAAAACAGCTGAGTGCCCATGATTTGATTGAATAAATAATAGATCTCAAACACTGTAAATTCACCGATGACGTGCATCAGGTCATCTTTCACCTGTTTCTTCCTGGTATTGTGAAAATGTTACAGTAACTGATTAGGGTTTTCTCTGCATTGATACTTCATTTATTAACATAGGAATAAGTTGCTATTAATAAATTATTCTACTCAGTTTCTTTTTATTCTTTAGCCACATGCTTTCAACTTCTTTGGATGTCTTTACTTAATATCCTTGCATCATATTTAATCAGAGTTAGACAGGCATTCCACTTGGGGATCATACACCTTTTCCTTTTTTTAGAGACTTTATAAATGCCCTTTACACTAATCTTGCATCCTATGTAATCACAGTCAGGTGTTCCATGGGGGTCATACACATCTTTATACAACTTGTGTAACACAAGCTTTAAATGTTGAGTTAATCAGAGAATTCCTGCCATTGACAGATTCATCTCTATGTGTCTTTCCCTTTTACTCAGCAAAACTACTTGTGACGGTCCTGTCAGACTTTGAAAGCCTTTCAGGGCTGTGGAGGAGCCTTCCTTTCTGTTTTCATAGATCATGGAATCATAGTGTTGCTTGTCTCAAATGTTTGGAATCTGATTTCCTACATAATGCTGTACTCTCACTACCAGTCCAAGGCTTCACGTGGCTGCTTACAAACGCCTGGGGTTCCTATCGCTTTTCCCAATGATGAGCTGCTTCTTGTAGGCCAGAATCAGCTCTGTGGTAGAATTTCCTTCTGCTTTGTATCTCTCTCTCTTTCTCTTTTTTTTTTTTTCTTCTGGGGACATTTCAATGTGGGCATGGCAGCCTTTAGTTCTATTACTATGGTACTTCTCAAATAGACCTGTGGCAACCAGAATGTAGTCTGTTGGTTTTGACAGATAGACACCCTGCCCTGGAAAGGTCGAAACCCCCTGCCACATCTAGATTTTTGTCCTATATTGGTTTTGTAATCTGATCAAGGACATCCATTCCTCTAGTTCGGCTAGGTGGCTTTTACTGTTTGATACTTCCTGTTCTTATCTTCATTTATCTTCTTTCAAGTGCTCTCAACTATCCCTGCCTTGGCAGGTACATGATTTCCATAAGGATTTCCTAACAGGCCTTTAAAATTTTGTTCGAGACATGCCCTTCTTTTGCCATTCAAATTTGCTGATTTTTTTTACACACCACGATGCATCAGCCTGTAGCTGTTTAATACCATAAATATTACTTCTGATCTTCTTCCCAAGTTCACTGTGAGTTACTTGTTATCTCTTGCCGTTATTCTCAGCATATTACAGTGGATCTCAGAATATTGTCCCCTGACCACCAGCATCAGTGTCACCTGGAGATTTGAAATGCAAATTCTCAGGCCCCACCAAGGCTCCATGATTCAGAAACTCTGGAGCTGCATTAGAAACTGCCTGGTACCTGGATCTGTGTTGGTTTTTGTTTATCTATTTGTTTGTTTTTAAAGGGACTATGTCTTTGTCTCCCTGGCTGGAATGCAGTGATGCATTCATAGCTCACAGCAGCCTCAAATTCCTGGGCTCAAGCAATCCCCCCACCTCAGCCTTCTGAGTAGCTGGGACTACAGGTGCACACCACCATGCCTGGCTTTTTTTTTTTTTTTTTTTTTTTTTTTTTTTTTTTTTTAATTTTAATTTTTTGGAAAGACAAGGTCTCACTGTGTGGCCCAGGCTGGTCTCAAGCTCCTGGCCTCAAGCTGTCTTCCCACCTCAGCCTCCCACAGTGCTGGGATCACATGCATGAGCCACCACTCTCAGCGGGTGACCTGTGTTTCAGTAAAGCCTTGCAGATGATTCTGATGCTCACTGAAATTTGAGAACCACTGAAATATTTGGTGTTTTACAAAACATAGCAATTAGCAAGTGTAGGGTGCGCAACTAAATAGTTTCAGCAGGCATCCCTGACTACAGGACATTACAGATTTACTCTTAAGCCATTTTCATCTTCTACTTCCATGTCCATTTTAAACTCTGAATTGCAGTTTTTAAACCAGTTTCCACTGGCACGTACTGAGTATCTGCTAGCGTGCAGTGCTTTGCTGTTCTTATGTGCACACTATGAGAAGTCATTCCCATCATACAACAAACTCAGTTTTGGTATCTCCCCTCTCCCCCGCACTTTTTTTATAATGGACTACATTTTTCAGAACAGTTTTAGGTTTAGAAAGACTGAGCAGAAAGTACAAAGAGTTCTCTCTACCTCTCACCTCCCCACTCACCCAGAATTTCCCTTAGTTAACATTTTGCCTTAGGATGGTACATTTGAACCAATATTGATACATTATTATTAACCAGTGTTCCTGTTATCATTAGAGGTGGCTTTTTGTGTTGTATAGTCTATTGGTTTTGACAAATGCATAATGCCATGTATCTATTACTACTTATGACAGTATCATGTAGAGTAGTTCCTAAAAATCCTCTGTAATCCAGCTACTCATCCCTTTCCCCCCACCCCCCTGGCAACCACTGATCTTTTTATTGTCTCCGTAATTTTGCCTTTTTCAGAATGTCCTATGGTTAGACTCATGGTATCCATTTTTAACAGCTGCAGAAACTAAGAACTGTACTCAAGGATAAAAAATTTTTTGCAGACCCGCTGAGCTGGGATTTATACTTAGACCTGCTGGCTTTAAGTTTTGTGTGTGTTTCTTCTCAAATTGCCAAAATTCCTTATTGACAATCTTCTTTTCCTTTCTTGAAAGTTGTTTGATTGACTTTTTCTGTTGTTTGTGTTTGCCCTTACAGTGAAGACAAAGTGGTAGAAGTGACAGAGGAGGAAGAAGTGGCTGAGGTGGAAGAAGAAGAAGCCGATGATGATGAAGACGATGAAGATGGTGATGAGGTAGAGGAAGAGGCTGAGGAACCCTACGAAGAAGCCACGGAGAGAACCACCAGCATCGCCACCACCACCACCACCACCACTGAGTCTGTGGAAGAGGTGGTTCGAGGTAACCCACTGTTTGCTTGGATTCCCCCCACCCCCACAAAAAAGGAAGCACAATACCAGAGTTTGAAACATCCACCCTAGTACCCCTGCCTTCCCCAAACGAAAACACCTTTTTTTTTTTTTTTTTTTTTTTTTTCTAAAAACTTCTTATGCTTGTTGAAATTGTTTTGGTTTAACAAGCAGTCAAACAATTTCAAATAATGTGAAATCTTTAATTATACAGTCTGTTTTGTACCTTGTGTGTGCTACTTGGCAAATCTCAAATTATTCTGCAAGACCCTGCCTAACCAGGTAGTCATCTAATTTGACAAATATGGAGACAGGTGACTCCTTGGTATTCCTTTGGCAGTGAGTATTTGTTACATAATATTGTTTGTTACTCCCTAGACTGTGAGCTCCTTTTGAGGGTAAGGAGTTAATTTTACTCAGTATCACACAGAGTGCCTGGCTTGTAGAAAGTTTTATAAATCTTGGTTGAGTGCATAGTTGTGATTAGACTTCATTGAAGAAGGAGATTTGGGCTGGGCACAGTGACTGACACCTGTAATCCCAGCATTTTGGGAGGCCAAGGCAGGCAGATCTTCTGAGGTCACGAGTTCGAGGCCAGCCTGGCCAACATGGTGAAACCCCATCTCTACCAAAAATACAAAAATTCGCTGGGTGTGGTGGCTTGCACCTGTAATCCTAGCTACTCGGGAGGCTGAGACAGGAGAAATGCTTGACCCAGGAGGTAGAGGTTGCAGTGAGCTGAGATTGTGCCACTGCACTCCAGCCTGGGTGACAGAGCAAGACTCCTATCTCATAAAAAAAGAAGGAGATTTAGTGAGTATCATATTTTATGCTATGAAATTTAACTGAGGTGATTTATGTTGAATTTACATTTTATATTGTTTCATTGGGAAGTATGACAGTGCCTTCTTCAAGAAGTAAATACAGTGCTAATGTCTTAGACTTTCTCTTGAATTAATGTTTGTGTTGCAAATATTGTGAACTAAAGGTCATAGTTTTTGTCTCCATGAAATAAAAACTAACATTCAGTTGATAGTAAATGACCAAATGTTACAGAAACTAGTAAATTGTTGGATTGAGTTCCTTAAAGAGTATGCATTTGTTCTTTAAAAGGGTTCTGCCTTTTGTATCTGCCATTTGTTTTGCAGATAGTAAAAGATGCTTCTAGAGCTAGATTGAACGAATATGTAGTTAATGAATTTTAATGTACTGCAAATACTTGTAAAGGTCAACCACAGATGTTACAGCATTTACAGAAAGTGGCTTTCTCTCACTTTTCTTTTTTTTTTTTTTTGAGCCGGAGTCTCACTGTTGCTAGGCTGGAATGCAGTGGCGCAATTTCGGCTTCCTGCAACCTCTCCCTCCCGGGTATTCTCCTGCCTCAGCCTCCTGGGTAGCTGGGACTGTAGGCGCACACCACCATGCCCAGCTAATTTTTGTATTTTTTAGTAGAGATGGGGTTTCACTATGTTGGCCAGGATGGTCTTGATCTCTTGACCTTGTGATCTGCCCGCCGCAGCCTCCCGAAGTGCTGGAATTATAGGCGTGAGCCACCGCGCCCGGCCTTTCTCTCACTTTTTACTAAAGTATAATGATTTCAGATTCATTGTTCTATTGGAGCTTAGCAGGGGCTACTTTGTCTGACTCAACTATATTCATAGTTGTCACTGTAGCACCTTCTTCCCTTTGTTGCATTTTTTACAACCTTATTCAGGTGTGATTTACATATAAGATTCATTTGTTTTTAAGTATATGATTCAGTGGCTTTAAGAAATTTGCCAAGCTGTACAATTATCACCATAATCTAATCTTTGAACATTTTCATCACTCCAGTAAGATTCCTCATACTCACTCGCAGTTAATCCCTGTACTCATTTCTAGCCCAAGTAACAACCAATCTACTTTCTATCTCTATAAATTTGCCCTTTTTTTGACATTTAATGTGAGCATGATCACAATGTGGTCTTTTGTGTCTGACTTCTTTCACTTAACACCGTATTTTTGAGGTTCTGCATTTCTTTAACTTGTAGCTTTTGAAACAGATTATTCTGAATTAAACACTCAAGAGTTATCGAAAATTTTACATGTTGTTTTAAAGAAAGAACATAGAGTGCAAGACGGAGTGTGTATCATTCCCTGCTGAATGACAGACAGTTTCTTACTCATTTTAGCACACAAGTGAACATGCTAGTAAATGACATTTTGTTTGAACCACCATTTTTCAAATATGCAAACATCTTTTCTCAGGGTATGTTCCATACACCTGTTAGGGCCAACTGTGGCAAATGTGGTCAGATGAACTTGTTAGCCTGATGCCTCTAGCAGGGAAGGACAGCTTTTCAGGGCTTCTCTTCTTGAAACCTAAATGGGGTGTGAATACAAATTACAGCAGCTAGTGTTCTGCAGTGGGACTGAACTCCTTGTGATCTCCATTAAGCTAGCTGTTTATATAACAGTTAGTGTCCATTTACTGAACATTAGATTTTGAGCATCTGCTTGGCACAAAACATTTTGCTAGGCCGTGTGGAATGTATGATGAGCACACACAGGCCAGATGACCCTAGTGGATGTTAAAAATCTCATGGGAAATAGAAGTCAAAGAAATACAAAGCCGTCTGTGTTGTAAGAAATATGAACACAGAACCTACTTCCAAGAGTAAGAGGAAGCTTCTGGAGTGATCAGAGAAGGTTCCATGGAGGGCATGGTATTTGAACTAGAGCTGAAAGTGTGAGCAGGTGGTATGTCTACTGATGGATTTTGCTGTGGAGTTATTAGGAGTAGCAAAACAAATATGGCACCATGGAAAGGTATATTTGGGAGACAGGATTGGTCCAATTTAAGCTAGAGCAGGTATCTTCTAGATTGGGACCAAAATATAGAGACCTTCAGTGCCAGGCTGGCAAGGATGACCATTAACTGCAAGTGATTAACTAAAAAATATTAATTCAGGACCCTACTGTGTGCTGCAGGTTTTTCCAGGAGACGATAAAGAGATTTTGTTTTGATGTTACTACTGTTGAGGTAACAGGTGAAGGAGGAATGACATCAGTCATGCAGTACAATGAGAAGTTGCCACATAAACTTAGGCTCATATTCTAGACAAGACAATTCTCTTGAGATAAAGTGATCTCACTATCACCTGCATTAGTCGGGTTCCTTTTTTGCTTGAGTTTTACATGTAGCATTATTTGATACTAAGACGGAACATAGAGGGACATAGATTTTATATTATTTCCTGTAGAAAGACAAAAGCAGTGAAAAGAATTTCATAAACAAAGCACTCCAAGCTAAAGGCAAGAAAGAAATGAACCTTAAAAAATAGTTAATAATGCTGTTGGCAAGAAGAGCAATAAAAGCGACCTTCTAAAAGCAAGATATCTGCTTATTTAGAGGTACCAACTGTTAATGCCAGAAACAGAGGAATCTTTAATGCAGGTCCACCCATTTCCATCTCAAACTCCTGAACAAAAGCTCTAATTGAGGCAAGTCTTCTAAAGGGGGCCTAACAGAAACATGTTATGGTCTGTTGTGCCCATGCGAGGTAGTTTTTTGTATTCATAGCTAATTGCAATAAAGAAGTAGACGTTGTAGAGGGTAACATTGAAAGAGTCAGCTGCAAAGAGTTGCTTTCCTCCTCCTCATTGTTACAAAAGGCGACTTGTGGTTCTTCCCTGAGAGCAGTGGCAACGCCATCGGCGATTGCTCATTTTGGAAAACTCTAACTTACAAGTAGCTTCTTCTGTGTTCAAAATAAAAAGTAAAAGTGACTTGCAAAGATGAGATACTGCAGGGAGGCTACTGCAGTCTTCGTTTTCAATGTTAGTGTTTCAGCACCCAGAAGAAAGTGTGATTTACAACCATCCTTTCTAAGAAAATTGTTTCATCATTACCAACATATTGCTACTGGTATCAGTTCTTAATGTGCTTCATAAAAAACTCAATACTTTCACAACCCATTAAAATTTGAAAGAAATGGAGGGAAGAAAAATAAAACAGTTTTGACATAGTCATGGACTTCTCTGCCCTACTGTGTTAGAATCGATGATACCCAAGTGATAGGATGTCTGTTCTCTGTTACTGATTCCAGAAGAATAAAAGTATTGTTTAAAAGTGAGCACATCCACTGCACTCCAGCCTGGGCAACAGAGTGGGACCCTGTCTCAAAAAAATAAAACTAAAATAAAAGTGAGCACACGATTGCAAAATCTGTTGGGTTTTGGGGGTTCATTATTGTCTTTGGTTGTTTAAAAAAAATGGATATTGTTGGTTATTGGTCCGGTGGAATATGCCATTACCAATTTGAGTAAAACAGTGGAATATTTAGACACTTGCTCCTCATTTTCTGTTCTTCAAGAAGGGATTGCACTTCAGAAACCTAAAATATCAGGATAGTTTCTGATTGAGCCTAAATTCTAAACTCTGATTGAACATGGGTATTGTAATAATAAATGGCATAGTATTTTATTTAATCTAGTCAGTTGTATCTGTTCAGGGTAACTGATCTTTTTTTCCTTATGTTCATTTATTCAGCAAATGTTCGTTGTACCCTTGCTGATGGCTAGGCTCTTTGTTACTCTGTAAGGCATCATGGGGGCAGAACAGACAATGTTTTACCTCCCAAGAGACTGGCAGATTTTGGAACCCTTTGTGGCAGATACAGATTTTCAGGGCCACCAAT
>NW_016107453.1:639380-651246 GCF_001604975.1 Cebus imitator | reverse complement strand
AGATGGAGTCTTGTTGCATAGGCTGGATTCAAACTCCTGGGTTCAAGCCTCAGCCTCCCAAGTAGCCAAGACAACAGGCCCCTTGTGCTTTAAAGAAATGATTCTGTCTTTAATCATTGTAACTGTGTGGTGGAAATTTTACTTCCCCGTTTAAATAAGCCAAGATGAGGCCAAGAAAAAAAAATTTTTTTAATTGCCCTGGTTGACATAACTGGTTAGGTGATAAAATCAGAATTTGGACCTAGATAGGCCAGGATATTTCTGCTACGCTCATTACACTTTTTCTTTTCTTTATAAATACACATAGATTCATTTTAACTTATGTTCCCTTGTAAATGCATATTCTTTTGATATAGGCATATAGTCATCTATTATTTTACAGTGTACATTTCTCAACTTTTAAAGGTTTTACTAAATGAAAGTGATCAGGCCAGGCTTGGAGATCACCTGAGGTCAGGAGTTCGAGACCAGCGTGGCCAACATGGTGAAACCCCGTCTCCCCTAAATATACAAAAGAATTAGCCAGACGTGGTGACGCGTGCCTGTAATCCCAGCTACTTGGGACATTAAGGCGGGAGAATCACTTGGACCTGGGACGTGGAGGTTGCAGTGAGCCAAGGTCACGCCACTGCACCCCAGCCTGGGTGACAAGAGCGAGATTCTGTCTCAAAATAAAAAAGAAGAAGAGAAAAACAAAGTGATCAGGGGTCCACATGTAAAAGTAATGATCAAGGGTCAGCAAATTGGGGCCAAAATGGCCTGTTTCAACCTGTTTTCTACACAAAAGTTGTATTAGGACACAGCCAATCCCATTTGTTTACATATTGTCTATAGATGTTTTCATGCTTTGAAAATAGAGTTGAGGGTTGCAAAAGGGATTGTGTTGCCTGCAAAACTGAAAACACTTACTGTCTGGCCTTTTCAGTAAACATTTGCTAACCCCTGATTCTGACCATAATACGGTGACTGTGAAGTTCTTTGTATTTCACATACTACCATATCCATTTAATTTCTTTGGAGGTGGGGTTTTTTTGTTTTTTTTGGTTTTTTTTTTAATTGTTAGAGACAGACTAGTATAGTGTTTGAGACAATTTTCATGACCTTGGGCCAGTTAAGTAACCTTGGTTTTTATGTGTAGTTTTATGTGGTTTTTAGTGTAGTTGGTAATGTTATCTTGCATGTTTCTTGTGAGAATGACTCTGGGAAACCCATGTTAAACACTTCATCATGCCCAGTAAGTGTTCAGTTTCATTTACAAGCTCAGGCTGTCGAGATTCAAATCTTTGCTCTACAAGCTACTAACTGTGTAAATTTGTATAAATAACCTTGAATCCTCATTGCTTCTCTTTGTAAAATCGGGATTAATTAATAAGACTTACTCAATATTTAACTATTTTGTGAGGATTAAATTAATTTATAGGAAACACTTTGTATAGTTCCTGGTATACAGTAACTGCCCAATTAACCTTAACCGCTCTTGTAGTTATGGTTATAATCATCATTCCGATCCTTCATTGCATTTGAAACGTTAGCAAACTAATGTTTACGACGAATCAGGAATGTTAAAGGTAAACCAACAGGTTGACTTTTAATTATAAAAGGCATAAATGTGACCTATCCATATCTATTGGTGTAATAAAGCTAATATTTATAGTGAACATTATGATTAAAAGAAACAGTTTTTTTGCTTAAATTTTTTTTGTGAATATGTATTGTGTATTGAAATACCTGCAGTTAAATGTTAAGTCCAGCTGAAAATTGATTAAGATAGCATTAGATGCCACTGCATTTCAAGGTAGAGTTTCATTTCTTGCAGGTATTTAAACCTTGTGGGAGTTCTTCTATTAAGTGGACAGATAGAGACACTGATACAGATGGCTCTTTAACCATCTTATATGATGATGAAAGCTAAAAGGTTTGATCTGAATGTTGCTTGCATTATTGCAAGGCTAAGTGATTGAACTTGGCAGAATTAAATTTTTTTTTTCTCCTTCTGGTGACCATTAATCTGGGGGAAATGCCATTTAATTTACTGCTGTACATTTCACCAATATCCACAAGGCACTTCTAGGTACCAGACATGGCATTGGTTGCCGGGGGCACAGATAGGAACAAAGTGGCTTGCTCAGGTTGCTTCTAGCCATATCTGCATAGTCCTTGAGAGGGATGAGTCTCTCAGGCCTGCCTAGCAAAGAATTTAGAATTTTGGCAGCATGGAGAAAGGAAAGTGCTCAGGCCGGAACAGAAGTTTTCACCTACAACATTGCAGAGAAGTTGGCATTTCAGTTACTATAAAGGAAGAATAGGGATTTACTAGGTGATAGAACACCAAATAGAGTAGATGCAGTGCACACTTGAAGTAAATCAGAGTGGCTTGTGTTGATCTCAAGGGGAGAAGAAACAAAGCTGAGCTTAATTCTCATACCTCTGTTGTTACCTGTCTGTAATGGACATGACAACAAGGTATCCTATAATTCACTAATGGGATTCTTACGATTCATATTTAATTCCCAACAAAGTTTGGGGTAAATTGTGAACTTGACTGGCTGTGAACACAAGCATGAACTCACATACTTCAGTTGGAGGCCCCAGTAGCAGCATGCTGTACAAAAATGAAACTAAAGCTCCAGGGAGTATTTGGGAACAGGGCAAAAGGGTAATGGCTCCTCCTTTTAGAGCAAGCCTCAGACCTTTACCATTGTGTTTTGAAGATGAATAGGACACACTTCTGCTCCTGGCCCAGGGGTTGTAGCATACTTTCTAATGATGTCGAGAGAACCAGGGTCAGCACTGACCACAGATGTGACAGGTGACAGCCTGTTATTTTGTGCCCCATGTCATGGCAGCCATTGATTTCGAGGTGTTTGATACACACTTTGATAGAGGCAGAGTAAAGCAGGGCATTGACAAGCATCTTTCCATGTAGTTTCATGGTCTCAATCTAGAAACCCCACCCTGATAATTAGGTTGCATAATATATGATGAGTCTAGGGAATAGAGCCATATGGAAGTATGTGTGTGTATGTGTGTGTACACTTAGATAGCTTTTCTGTCATTTAACAAGAACTTTATTGAGATATAATTTTCATGCCATAAAGTAAAGAAATCAGTGGTTTAGTAATATTCACAAAGATCTGCATTTGAGACTACCCTGGGGAACATAGTGAGACCCTGGCTCTATCAGTTTAAAAAAAAAAATTGAATAACAGAAGTAATCAGTGAAAGGTATTTTAATACAATTATATCTAGATTTATTAAAAATAAAATTTTAGTCCAATTTAGAGGCCAGAAATCCGATTTTTAAAAAATACTCGTCTTTCTCATGTTTTTCCCCAAATCAGTTGCTTTAAAAAAAAAAAAACGTACCGATGCCTCAGGCACAACAACTGTACTCAAGAGTTTGCAATTAAGAAAAAGAAAATCAAACCTAAAAGAAGAAATCCAATAACTCAGAGGTTCAGGTTCACTTAACATGCAAACATGTTCATGTGCACACTTTTTTTGTTTTGTTTTTGAGATGGAGTTTTCACTTGTTGCCCAGGCTGGAGTACAGTGATGTGATCTCGGCTCACTGCAACCTCTGCCTCCCAGGTTGAAGTGACTCTTCTGTTTCAGCCTCCCAAGTAGCCTGGATTACAGGCGCACACCACCACACCAGCTAACTTTTGTATTTTTAGTAGAGACAGGGTTTCACCATGTTGGCCAGGCTGGTCTTGAACTCCTGACCTCAGGTGATCCACCCACCTTGGCCTTCTGAAGTGCTGGCATTATAGACGTAAGCCACTGCACCTGGCTGGGTATACCTTTTTTTTGGTGGGGGGGGGGGTTTGTTTTCATTGACATGGAATCTCACTCTGTCACCCAAGCTAGAGTGCAGTGGCACAATCTCAGCTCACTGCATCCTCCACCTCTTGGATTCAAGCAATTCTCAATTCTCCTGCCTCAGCTTCCCAAGTAGCTGGGACTATAGGTGTGTGCGACCATGCCCAGCTAATTTTTGTATTTTTGGTAGAGATGAGTTTCACCATGTTGGCCAGGCTGGTCTCGAACCCCTGACCTCAGGCGATCCACCCACCTCAGCCTCCCAAAGTGATGGGATTACAGGTGAGCCACCACGCCCAACCCGGCACATGTTTTTTAGCTAACCCATAGGTCTGATTAAGTAGAGTCAGATTCTATGAGCAGGTAACAAAGCTGTGGATATGAATGGAAATCTTTAGTTCCATTGTAGAAAAATGAGTTTCCAAAAGCAGACTGGATTACAGCCTAACCATCTACTTCTCTCAGCCTTGAACCATTTTGCCCTCCTGAAAATTCTTCTTTGGTTTCCAGCCACTTCTTCCAATATGCCTGACTTATTGTGATTCTATTAGTAGAAGAGTAAAAAGTCAAGGGGGGAGGAAAGACTGATCTCATATAAAATTGATGCTCAAGAGAACCCCTTAGCTTTCAAGACAGCAGCCCAAATTGTAAACATTAAAAGACTTTTACAGTGAAAAAAAAAGTTTAGAGGCCAGGCATGGTATCTTACGCATGTAATCCCAGCACTTAGGGAAGCTGAGGCAGGATGATCGCCTGAGCCCAGGAGTTTGAGAGCAGCCTGGGCAACATAGGGAGCCAAAAATAAATTAGTTACGCCGTTTGTGGTGTGGTGTCACAGGCTTATAATAAGTCCCAGCTACTTGGGAGGCTGAAGTGGGAGGATCGCTGGAGCCCAGGCAAGGTCAAGCCTGCAGTGAGCCGTAATTATGCTACTACACTCTAGCGTGGGTGACAGTGAGGCCCTGTCTCAAAAAAAAAAAAAAAAAAGGTTAAGGCAGAAGAAATGTTAAAGTTACATTATATTTAGTTGATAATGTTAATAAAGTTGTTTTAACTATGAGGGTATGTCCCTTTCTTAAATGTTCTTATTGGGTATAATTTCTAGACAGAATGTGAAAGTATCACAGAATATAAATGGCAATTTTATGTTGCTTGCACGTGACTTTAGGTTCTTGATGTTTCATGTTAGGAGCAAAGAAAGCTCTTGCTTGCCAGTTCTCATGTTTGCATCTGTTTTGGAAATTTACTAGCATTTTGTTACCCAGGATTTCTGAAGTGCTGGTGAGTGCTGCCCAGTAGTCTAGTAGTCTTGGTGGGCAAAATTACTAAAATGTGACACAAATCCTTCTGGTGTTTGCTTGGGCTGTGGCAGGGTTTCTGGACCTTAGCGTGATTGATGTTTCAGGCCAGATAATTGTTCTGTGCATTGTAGGATGTTTAGCAGCATTGCTAGCCTCTACTCAATGCCAGTAGCACCCCCCAGTTATGACAATCAAAAATGTCCCCTGGGAGGGAGTAGGGGATAGACTCCCTCTGGTTGCAAAGCACTGGGCTATGGTGTTGAGATCTGCAGTGATGAGTGGCTTTAAATATGCGAACAGAAGGCCTGGTGTGGTGGCTCACGCCTGTCACCCCAGCAGTTCGGGAGGCTGAGGTGGACAGATCACTTGAGGTCTGGAGTTTGAGACCCACCTGGCCAACAATGGTGAAACCCCATCTCTACTAAAAATACAAAAATTAGCCAGGCATTGACGGTAGATGCCTATAATCACAGCTACTCAAAAGGCTGAGGCAAGAAAATCACTTAAACCCAGGAGGTGGAGATTGTAGTGAGCCGAGATCGCACCAAGGCAATCTAGCCTGGGAAGATACCATCTCAAAAATAAATAAACAAACAGAGAAATACCTGTGCAATATTATGTCTCCTCTCCTTCTCACCCCGTAGAGATGGAGTCCTGCCCTGTCGCCGAGGCTGGAGTACAGTGGCGCGATCTCAACTCACTGTAATCTCCACCTTCTGGGTTCAGGTGATTCCCCTGCCTCTGTCTTCCAGGTGGCTGAGATTGCAGCGTGCCTCACCAGGACCAGCTAAGTTTTATATTTTTAGTAGAGATGGGGTTTCACCATGTTGACCTTTCACCATGTTGGCCAGGCTGGTCCTGAACTCCTGACCTCAAGGGATCCGCTCATCTCGGCCTTGCAAAGTGCTGGGATTACAGGCGTGAACCAAACCCAGCTGGTCTCATTTTAATGTCAGCTCTAACTTCTGAATCACTGTTTTGCACATTGTAGATAACCAGGGAACATTTTTTATTGTACAAGAACAAGTAAAATAAACAAAAATGTGTCAAAGAAAATACACATTTAGTGAAGTTAAAAACAAGTATTTGATTAAATGTGTAATGTAGTCTAGTAGCTTTATTTAGAAACAGAAAACAACAAAATGTTGACTTGAAACATTGCGTATGCATATTTGCCATGTAAACAGTGAGATATGGAGGTAAACTGCCTTCCTAGTTTTGCTTTTTATTCAAAAGGAATTGACTCTCCCCTTGTCCACTGTTATAAAATGGCAAATGGTGATTGGCATCTGTGCGGTAACCAGGGACACTGCTATTCCCAGCTGGAGTCTGTGGGTTCTTTGCCTGCTAGGGATTGTGACAAGAAGCCAGTTAACATGGAGAGGTGGACATGTTCAGTCTTCCCTAGAAAAGGACATAAAACAGCAGGACCATGCTTCTAACCCATGACCTACACCTAGAGGCATGTTTCTTTTCTTTTTACGGGGACAGAAATACCATCTAGTTCTTTCTTTACAGAGAAGCAGTATGAGGAAGTACATTCTGGCTGGGCATGGTGGCTCACGCCTGTAATCCCAGCACTTTGGGAGGACAAGGTGGGTGGATCACTTGAGGTCAGGAGTTCGAGACCAGCCTGTCCAACGTGGCAAAACCCCATCTCTACTAAAAATACAAAATTAGCCATGTGTGGTGGCACCCTGCTGTAGTCACAGCTACTCGGGAGGCTGATGCAGGAGAATCGCTTGAACCCGGGAGGTGGAGATTGAGTGAGCTGAGATGGCACCACTACATTCCAGCCTGGGTGACAGAGCAAGACTCCACCTCAAAAAAAAAAACAAAAACAAAGGAAGTACATTCTAAGCCCTTGAGTTTATTGTGACTGTCTTCATTATTTTTACAAGTAAAAATAAGAACTTGGATATTTTTGATGTTCTGGGATAAGAATCATGCCACTTGAATTCAGCTTTCTGAGAAGTCTGATATTTTCATAGTCTTAATATGAGTAAGAGAATGATGATCTTGGTACTGGGTCTAAGGCAGAGGTATTGAAGCTACTTTAAAGTTGCTTGAGATAGGACAGAACTTCAGAGTAAAATAAATTTGTATAGACAGTCTGTTTAGTCTGTTCAAATTGTTGTTGAATGTATGTTTGAATTTTAAGGCTACTAAATTATGTTGTATCTGTCTTTTCCCAAATATATGTGGACTTCTTTTAATAAGCCAAAACCTATGCAACTTTTAGTGATTCTTCCCCACTGGTTCTTTTGGAAAAGGATTAAATCTTGTGTCTCAAGTTTTGACATATTTATCGCATTTAAAAGATTAAGGTTGATCAATGCTGCTTCTCAGACTTAGCTATCCATTCGAGTTACCCAAGGCTCTTAGAAAACAATAGTTTTGAGTCTGTATGTCCAGTATGGGGCCTGAGTGCCAGGTGATGTTGACTCTGCTGGTCCACAGATCTATTTTGAGTAGTAGACTCCAGTAGCATCACCTGCCTTCCATATAGTGCAGATTTGCAGCATTGAGATACAAAATAAGAAACTGAAAAGGAAAACCATTCTTATGTTGGTATTAATTGTTCTTGGTATGTTACAAATACCTACAAGTGGAAGAGAATCCTAAGACATCTACCTACTGAACTTTTCTTTCCTTAAATTCAAACCTCAAGCCCGAGGAAATTGAAAAACGTTTACAGTCTCTCTACATATCTTCACTTGTGCCCCTACTTCCCGTCATTAACATGGTAGTGTAGCCAACTCCTGCCAGCTTGTAAAAGCTAATTATTATAGTATTGAGGAATTTTGTAAGCCATAACCATTGGTAGCTTGAAATACCAGTGGTGGAAGTATTTATACCATGGCAATCGGCATACACTGTAACTCAGTGTTTTTCTAGACAGCGCCAGTTTCCCAGCATACTCCTGTCTCTCATTCAAAAAGAAAAAGCTCTTTCCTTTATTTTCCAGTATATCAGAGTGGCTTGTCTTGATATCCCTAGTTTTAAGCTTCTTGTTAAGAGCCTGTTGCACTTCACACTAACCATGCAGCTAGCGAAGAGCAGGAAGTTTATTCCCATAACAAACAGGAAACAAAGGTTGAGGGAAAACCATAGTGGTACCCTTTTGTGAATGTTCCTTGACACCGTCACAGGAGTCCTGATTAGTCTAAATACTTTACAAGTAAAGTATTCAGGTGGCATTTTATAAATAATCTTTCATCATGGAGAGATGAGAATTGGGTCAGGTATAATTAGAATGACAGATGTATTGGCTAGCCTTAGAGAATTAACACAATTCAGTAAAAAGGCTAGCCGATTGCAGATACCTTCTGGAGACTTCCGTGACAAATCAGCACCCATCATCTTGTACTCAAGCAGTGCTTTCATTAACATGCACAGCTGTTTGCATCATCCTGTTTGTATTTCAGCCCGTATTTGGAGCTTAAGTGAGATTTGTCATAAGACTTCAGTTCAAGCTTGCTTGTCTAATTTTACATGCTTCTATTTAGTAAAATATGATGACTAGGTCATAAATATTTGATAATTTATTGCCTTTATTTTCTAAACATGTTTTTTGATGACTGCTTGCTACTATGTACAAGCACATGATAAATGCTATTTTCTATTAAAAGTACATGGTTCCAGATTGGGAAAAACATGTTTTTAAAAAATAACCAGTTTTCTAGTGTGTTGACTTTTAAAATTTTTTCATCAATAAGATCAAATGCAAATATTGTCTACTTATTTTTCAAGAGAATACAAATTTGATTTTAATAACAGGCTCATGAAATGTCACCATATAGTAATACTTAGAATTGTAGCAATAACTTAGGCTAAAAAAGTAAAATTGTTACAAACTACATTGAAGTCAGCCTTTCTGATTGCTAACGATTAAGTGATTAGACAGCTATATGTATTATATAAACATTTATATACATATGTAAATTATAGTTATAAATTATAAAATTTATTTCAAATATTGAAGTTATATATACTTAGTGCATTTTGATACTTATGCCCTTGTTTTCTCTTTATTCCATTGTTACATTAAGGAAGCAATTTATTAGAAAAGTAAATTATATTTGTCTTACATTTGACTTTTTACTCTACTTAAAATTGGAGAAAAAGTGCAAGATATGGAGTTTTTCTCTCAGAAAGGAGAAATATTTATATTATGTGAAGTTTAAGTATATATTCATGTAGAATATGGAAAAAATAATGCTACATAATGTTGGCTTTTAACAACAACAAAAGAAGACTGGCTCTCTGTAAATAACTCTAGCTCGATTGTGGCTGCTTTCTCAAAATATGTAAATTACATTACACGGAATTTAGTTTCATTTCACATACATTCCAGTAGGCCAAGAATACTTGAAATTCAATTATTAAAAATGAAATAATAATAAGCAGCTTGACTTCATTCTAAAATATATCTTTACTGCTTTATTTGAAGTGAATTATTGCTAATCTGCTAACTTTGCTTCATAAGAAGGTATTATGATTATCATACATTGGAAAGTGGAGAATTTTCTCCCCATTCTGGTTGCTAGTTTCACAACTGTGCTCATTCTAAAGTTCTTAAAATGTGTAAAATTGGCTTTCTAACCTTGGTTGTCCACAAAGAATTTTGTTAGATTTTGAAATAGCTATTCAGAGCTAATTTTTTGTGGTTACACGTTATTTTTTGAACAGTGAATTGCATAATCATTATATATATATATATATATATTTATATATGTGTGTGTGTGTGTGTGTGTGTGTGTGTGTGTGTGTGTATATATGTATTGCAGGGAGCTCTGGCTTCTGTGTTATTTTGTATTACATTGATTTTTTTGAAAATAGAATGTAGTGTTGACACCAGCAGAAATCTCAGCAAGGGCCTGCGTTGCAAAGATAAAATGCGGGGAGTTTGATTAGAAGCACATAACTTTGCTTTGTGTTTTGTAGACGCCACCATTTCGGTGTATCAAATGGCATTTTGTCTTGAAGAGTGAGTAGAGTTGTTATAAAAGAAAGCGTAATGCTTCCTTGCCAGCAGAATTCAGCTAAGTGAATATCAGAAAAGCTATTTGTGATCTTGAAAGTTTAACAAATTCAACATGAATAAAGGATTGTGATTTCTTAGGTATGCATGTAAGTTTTTCCTTATGTTACTATCTAATATTTTTCTTTGAGAAATATTCTTGCTTCTATTATTCTGAACAAATTTTCCCTTTCATTATTATCTCTGATATTTACTTTGAACAGAAAGGTGGATTGGAATTCAAAAAATAAGCTTAGCAAATGATTTCAAAATGTTAGTTTTCTCAGTATTTTACATTTGAGAAGAGAACAAAGATGAAGAGTTTTTGTTTTTTCTTAAATTTGTTTTCAACTTCGTTTTTAATTGACATAATAATTACGTATAGCATATATTTGGAAGATATAGTTTTAATTTTCACATGAATTCTATTTGGGTTTAGTTATATAAAGTCTAATCCTCTGCATTTAGTGGATGATATATAAATAATTTTCCTCTGAGTGATAATAGTAATTAATGTGAAACAGGTTTTTTGCTGATGTTTTTAGAGAGTTTCTGTAGATTAGGAAGGAAGAAATTATGCTATTGAGAAAAATAGAAAATGGTGTAAACATAAGCGTTTGAACTCTTTCGAGATGTTTTTATTTTCTGTGAAACTCGATGCAGTTTGTTGAAGATGTGTTTCAGGCCTCATTGTGTAAAACTCTTCTACTTGGTGAGCATCTTGGTCCGCCTCTTAATGATAGCCCATTGCTAGAGAGGGACGTAAAGGAAACTTTCTCCAACTGAGATTTCCAAATCCTCCAATCTGTGAGTCAAGGAAGAAGACAAGGTTAGAATTCTTAGGCAAACTGAAAAATCAATATTCCCTTATTATTATTATTATTATTATTATTAAGACCGAGTCTCACTCTGTCAGTGCAGTCATGTGATCTTGGCTCACTGCACCCTACGCCTTCTGGGTTCAAGTAATTCTAGTGCTTCAGCCTCCCAAGTAGCTGAGATTACAGGTGCACACCACCACGCCCAGCTAGTTTTTGTATTTTTAAGAGTCAGGGTTTCACCACGTTGGCCAGGCTGGTCTTGAACTCCTGACCTCAGGTGATCCACCCACCTCAGCCTCCCAAAGTGCTGGGATTACAGACATGAGCCACCACGCCTGGCGTCTTATATTATTTTTTTTGATGTGAGCTTTTTAACAACTTTCCTTTGAAACAATTTTAGATTCATACGCAGTTGAAAGAATTAATACAGATACCGTGCATAGTCTTTACTCAATACAGTATCATAACTATAAAGTTGACATTAATCCCTTAACATTGCTTTAACCCAAGTCTGTGCTGCTGCTTCTCCATGTTCTCTTCTGAGAGGCACTGGCCATTTCTTGTGTGCTTATTCATGCTTTGTGTAAAAGCATTAGCATCATACCTCCCTGGTGCTGACCCTACCCTCACCCCAGCTTCTCCCAGACTAAACTAAGATCCTCTTTTCTATTACATGGTGGAAAATGGTTCAGGAATAATAAAGGATTAGCAAAAAGTTCAGAGAAAACAAACAGTTGTGTTCCCTGTTGTAGAGTAGGAATATATTTATGAGTGATAGAAGATAGATTATCCATTCCTTACTGCTCTAGGAAGTTGATGTTCTCATTATAGCCCTGAGGGAAAGTGTTGGGAAGTGGGAAGTGATGGGTAATTAGGGATGCTGGCAATTGGGGGAATTA
>NW_016107453.1:604104-639341 GCF_001604975.1 Cebus imitator | reverse complement strand
TGTAACTGGGAGAGGGGTTGCATGTTAAGAGAAGCCTGTCTGCTTTTTCTGGTGGACAGGTAAAATATGCTCCTCCATGTCAGCAGATGAGAACCAGTTGGACAAGGTAGCTGTCTTGTAACAAAGGCACACTGTCAGTCCTTTTCTTCCAGGGTCACATACATCTTCTCCATACATTATGTATTTAGCATTAAATTAACATATACTGTTACACCCATTTCTGACCACATTATCTCAGATGTCCTTTTGTATTTGAGTATTGTGGGATCTGTTGATACTGCCTATGATGTCCACTTGGACTCCACCAAGGCCATGAAACTCTTGGGTGTTATTCAAAGTCAAGAGTGCCACCTGCCTCAACAGGATTGGGAGAACCAACCAACACTCCCCAAATAGGAATTATCTCACTCTTTTCTTGGCCTTTGTGAAAGGACAAAGTTAAGACTCTTACAGCTAGAGACTCCAGCAAGAGTTGTAGGCTCATTGTGTAGCTTATGCTATTTACCTAATTGACATGTAAATGGATTTTGAGGTCTGAATGCTTGTTCTAGTTGATGGGGGCTCATTTGGCCTGGGTTCTACAAATTGGCTGTAACAAATGGCTTCATAGCTATTATAGAATGAGGCAAAAGAAAATAAAAATGAAGGTAGTATTGTGTTTCACTAGTGGTATAGGAAAATATTAATATAATGTCATTTAGGTTCTGGACTGGGGAGATTTTGCCTTTATCGTAAGTAAGAAATTGTTGCTAGGTCACACACAAGGGCAAATATTTATCATGAATTATCTCCTTTGATCATCATTCTTTTATCCCATTACTTGACTTGCACCCCGCCCCCCGCAAATTCTACCACTTTTATTTAATACATAGGCTCATAAAGATAAGGTTCATGCATCTGCAGAGCTATGATGTTCACTGTGAGGTCTGTGGCACACAACTATAAGAAGACATATATTTGGTACTCTAAGATGATACTTTTTTTATGCCAAAATGTGAGGGTCAGCATAAATTGTCAAGGTACGTTAGTTTTGTTGCCAGTGTTTCTGTGACTATGCAGTGAAGAGATTCTGTGTCTCCCTTGGAAGCAGTGGCCACATTGCTTGCAATCCCAGTGCCAACTCCTGGCACAGTGCAGGCCTAGGAGACGCTGCTGCCTTGAAGTCTTGTTGGAATTAACACTGCCTGAGTAAGAGATTAATAATGGGTATTACCGTGTCTTAGATACATGAGAGAGCATGTGATGTGAATGTGTACACATTGTTGAAGGAGATACAAAGAAAGAAAACAAAGTCAAGGTGTAGATGTTTGCTACAACTGAAGATAAGCTCCAGGAGCAGAGAGCATTGCTGGCTGTAGTTGATGGGGCCCTCACATCTGGGCAAAACTTTGAGCTCTACAGTCTAGAAGCTGCTCTCTCAGTAACTCAAAGGGGATGTGGCCCCCAGAATCAATTCACTCTTAATAAATCAGGATGCCAGTTCTTTAATTTTGGAAGATAAATAAAATTAGCAAGTAGATGGGATACCTGTGTCAACAGCTTGGCTAGTTTTCATCCTGCAAGAGTATTGTATACAGAAAACCAATTTAAAAGACATGCTTTGGGAGCATGGACTTTGAAAACAGCAGTACTGAATGAGATAGTCTTAATGGTAGATGAAAATGAGCTTGATGCTTTTGTAGCCATGTTTCCATCCGAAAACCATGTGAAGAGAGCCAGATCATGTTAGTGCCCTTTGCATGGGGCATTTCTCCTGCAGAGTGTTTGACACCTTCTGGGCTTGGTGCTATTTCTCCTGTTGACATCATCATGATGGTAGCAACCTCTGGTTTTGCCAAACTTTGTTGCATCTACTGAAAGAGCAATGTGTATAAGGAAGTAAAACAATACTTAGTCCCAATCTGTATTGACATTGTGGATCCTTGTCTTTCATTGGCTAATTAGAATCAATCTGTTGAAGGGCCAGTTGCAGTGGTTCACGCCTGTAATCCCAGCACTTTGGGAAGACGAGGCGGGTGGATCACTTGAGGCTAGGAGTTCAAGACTAGCCTGGCAAACCTGGTGAAACCCCGTCTATACTAAAAATACAAAAACAATCAGCCAGGCGTGATGGTACATGGGTAATCCCAGCTACTTGGGAGGCTCAGACACAAGAATCACTTTAACTCAGGAGGTGGAGGTTGTGGTGAGCTGAGGTTGCGCCACTGCACTCCAGCCTGGGTGACAGCGCAAGACCCTGCCTCAAAAACAGAAGAAAAGAATCAGCCTGTTGAATATTCCTAACTTGGAAGTTCTGGGTATGCATGGTTTTTATCTTTTAGAAAGGTGTTTTTTCCTCTGTTGTGTTAGTAAAACTAAGAATAAGAAGACATCTATGTGTGCTAAGGCATCAGCCTAGCAAGGGCAGGGCACAAACCCACAGGGAGAATTGGGGCTGTTGTTTCCCTTCCAGTAAAAATGGGATATACATGGGAGGTAGAGTTATAATTCTTCTCAAGTTGACTTTATACATGTAATCGGATGGGTCACTGATTGACTTTGAGTCGGTCGGGGTTGAGTGAACCTGATCTTGCGGAGGGTGGCAAGAAAGACATCTTGACAGGTAAGATGTGTTTTAATGTAAAACAGTACATGGTATATATTAATAAGTTAGAATTGGTTGACTATGTTTTATTGTTTGGAACATTACTGCCCAAGGGTGAGGTAAATATACAAAATATACAGATTTTTAATAGATAGATATCAATTAAATATCATAATTAATACATTGTTATAGTTGTACTTAATGCATATGTAATTAAATTATTAAAATATATAATATATTAATACATATTTTAATATACAAATAAAATGGTCTTAAATCAGTTAAGACCATTTATATTAATACATATTTTAATATGCAAATGAAATGGTCTTAAGTTAGAGTTCATGTCATTGAGTGTAAGTCACATTTATAGATATCACCTGTGTTTCCAGATAAAGTCAATGGACAGACAGCCTCCAAAACCTGGAAAACATTCAAAATATATGCAATTCATTTACTCCTTAAGGCAATCATTTATAAAGGAAAGCAATCAGATGTTTGTGCTTCCGCTTCATAACTAAAGCCGTTCTCTCACATGAAAGTTGACTTCTCAAAAGAGGAGTTCATTTTTTATAATGGAGAATTGTTTCGATGTGCAGACACCTTCTGTCATTTCATATTCATCTAAAAGCAGCCAAACAATCTTTTCACCTCTGGCCAGCATCCTTTTATCACTACGGAGTGCTGCCCTCATTAAACCGTATGAGAATGCATGCTCTGAGAGGTCAATCTCAAGTCCTGGTGGGCAGTTAAATGCCTCAGCAAATGTTTGGTAGATGCTGCCTAATCAGCCCCGTCCAGCTTGCCACTGGGAGGACTAAAACAAGTAAACGTGTATACGTGAACAGAGAGACAGTGCCTTTTCATGCTAAATGTGGTTCCCCACATCTCCTCTGATTAGAGGTGTGCTCTGAACAAGCCGAGACGGGGCCATGCCGAGCAATGATCTCCCGCTGGTACTTTGATGTGACTGAAGGGAAGTGTGCCCCATTCTTTTACGGCGGATGTGGCGGCAACCGGAACAACTTTGACACAGAAGAGTACTGCATGGCCGTGTGTGGCAGCGTCAGTAAGTGGACCCTTCTTCGAGCCTGGCCACCTTTCATCTTTCTCGCCACTGACTCTGCTCTTTGTAACAGATTGATTTTCCTGGTTCTTGGTAATGGGCCTGTTGCTACCACTAACCACATTTCTGTCCACTTCTCTAATTGCTCGGAGTCTCCGCAGTATGTTCAGTCATGAGCACACCTCTCCGTCTTTCCCTAATAAAGCATGGCCATGGACGTGTTCTTTTCCTAGCTGTAGCAGTTATGTCTTGCAATCCAGAGGGATTTTTGAGTGCTTCTTTTTTTAAACAAAGCTGGAGTGGCTGTTTTGTCTTCTGCAGGCAGCCATTTCTGCAAATGCATACTTATGTGTTTGTCTGTGTACATATGTGTTCATGTTTATGCATGTGCACTACCTGTGCAGACACCATCTACCACCGGAAGCCTGGCTGATGCAGCTTGAGTTGCGTTGATAAGGTGTATGGCTGTGATGAATACCTTTAAGTTGGTTCATAACATGTATCTTTTATTGTGCCAATGAGGGAATGTGATTGAATTGAGCTCATGCATCTCACATGCCGGAGGGTACAGGTGCCCATGTTGCCCCTTGAGCTCAGCACATAGACATTTGCAAGGTCAAACTTCAGCTTCTTCTCTTGAAAACAGAAAAGAAACTTTGACTTAAAATGAGAAACTTTCAATGACATAAGGCTCAGGGAACATAATTTTCAAAGTTTCTCTCTTGAACATTAAGCTTTTCATAACTCTGGGGGACAATAATATGAAGTCATAATGACTTAAGTACACGATGAAATTTTCCCCAAAGAGGTAATTCTCAGGAGGTCCAGTACCAGATATGAGATTTCCACTGTTGTTAACAGACTTCAAGTGAAATTCCCAATTGTGCTTATTTATTTATTTATTTATTTATGTTCATGCGTAGGAAGTGTAAACTACTGAAAAAGTAATTATTCAACTCAGCTTGATTAACTCAACTGAAGATGAAACTCAGTAACTGCATTACTTTTTTGAGAGAGTCCTGCCTTTTCTCCCACGTGTTACAAGGGTGGCAGCCACATTTCCTGCCTGGGATTCCTAGGGATTTTATAAATTGTTTCCAGCAAGATCACAGGATTAAGCAAAACAACAGAAGGACCTGCACCATTAATACTTCCACTGTAAAGGAGCCCAGGATCTAAGAGGAATCTAATGGAAAAGTGCCTGTTGGTCTCCCGCCATCACCAGTGAATGAGATGACTGCATCAGTCCCATGTGTGAACAGGTGTAGGACCTGGTAGCCTCGGGGGCTTTTTTTTTTTTCTTTTTCTTTTTTTTTCCCTGGCTCTGATTGGATGATTGCAGCTTCTAGCTCAAATGACTCCCTTCTTTAGTTTCAAAGCAGTCAATTAGGTCAGGTATTGTGAACACAATGGAAAGGTCTGTTGCCTTTGGAACAAAGGGCTTTTGTTACAGTGATTCTGACTGGTTTAGCGGCTGGGGAAGGTTTCCTGGCAGATTTCCAACTTTTTTTCTCCCTTTTCCTGGATGGATTCATTTTCTGAAATACCGTGTATGTTTTTTGGTAATAAGAGATTTATTTGGTTTTAATTGTTAGCAGTGATGAATTTGCTTCAAGAGGTTCAAATTATGTCTCCACCTCACCCGGTACTGCCATCCCTTCCCCTAACACTCTCTCCCTTTGATCAGTTTGGACTGGGAGCGAGCAGCAGGCACCCTTCCAGGTTGGATGGAGGTGCCCTGGGTGGCACACACTTTGCTGAGGGTTTTGTAAAAGGTAAATGCCCCCAACAGTGATGTATTAGATAAGACTAGCTGTATCTTATTTTAGAGGGGATAGGTGACAGAATAATGTGTGAAGAAAGCAAAGGCAAGAAGCTGAAGATCAGTTAGATGGGTGGACAAGAATAAGTAGAGTATAAACCTCAGCAAACAGCCAGAGGTGAGAGTCAGATGCTGTCCTATGAATGGGTGACATAAATGGAGTTTTGGTGAAAAATGCATCAAAAGGATTTGGAGATATTTGGCACAAAGGAAGGAGCAAGAAAGCCTCTTCTGTTAAAGAAACCTATTGTTACATAGATATACCATCAGAGACAAAATATCCAGCATTCTCAAATGTTAACTTCCTGCAAAAATCTTATATGTTCATTTTGGTTTTGTTGGAGGGACCAAACCTAAGTCAGTGATTTTGTGTGGGTGTTTTTTGTTAGTGGACTCATGTTTCAGCCACCATTCCCATGTTTCTCTTTTTGTTTTTGGTTATGTTCTCTTATTTTTTCCATAGTGTCCCAAAGTTTACTCAAGACTACCCAGGAACCTCTTACCCGAGATCCTGTTAAACGTATGTTGTTGTTCACCTGAGGGAAGGGAATTGGGGAGGAGGATGCTGCATGGTTGACATATGACTCCAGCATCATCACTTCTTTGCATGGTTTTGTGTTTCTTGCACACTTGTCTTAGTAAAATGTTTCTTCCCATCACCTTGCTTGTAATTACATCTAATTTTGCCAAACAGCTTGAGATGTTGGGCTAAGAACATCATTGACCAAGTTTCTTCTATTTCTAACCAATTTCCTTTTTATTGAGTCTGGTTTTATTGAATATTATATGGACAACATCATTGTATTGTGTTTGCCATCACTGTTTTGTTTCCTAAAAGCTAGCAGTGGAACTGAGAGCAGGCTCAGCCCGTCACTGCTTACAGAACTGAAGAACAAGGGACAGATGCAGTGGAAGGAAAGTGACTTGACTTTGCAAAGCTAGCAGGGGGGAAATGGCCCAGGCTCTTGCCTTATAGCAGCCATCTCAAATTTTGGATTAAAAAACAAAGGCTTAAAAAGAGGAGGTTGGAATGCGGGGACATGAAGGAGGGATGAGGAGGTGCTGCTATATGTGGCTTGTTCCAAAGACTTGTGTAATTATCCTGTTTGGGAAGTGGGCTGGTGTATCCCTGGCACAATCAGGTTACAAATTAACTGCAGCTTTGAAGCGATCTTCTGATGGGGGAGAATTCTGAAGGGGCCCAGATTGTTGGAAGTCAGTTGATGGAACTTCTAAGCAAGCATTAATAATTTTAATAATAATTACAAGCATAATTAGATAAGGGAAACACTGTGCATGGAGTGCCTGGTGGGAAGAAAGAGAGCAAAGATGACGATTTTATTATTAAAAATGGAAGGAAAAGATTTTTAAAATAGAGTACTTGGTTACATCAAGATGCTATGATTTAACAACAGACTATAATACATAAATAATTTATTTCCTCAGAAAAAATACTTAATATTCATGTATTATAGTACATGGACTAATTCGGATGCACAGATTTTGAAGACCCGGTTTCAACTTCAGACATGAAAAATCACTTTTAGACATTAGGAACCCCTCTTTCTCCTCTCCCAGAAGGTATAAGGCTATGTCGGAAGTAGAGAAAGAGCCTTCTATAAAGAAATGCGTTGTCCAACCACTGCAGGCCCTATAGTGTCTTGTTTTATTTTTACTTCAGTTGTAATATCAGACTAGCTTAGTTTTAAAATGTGGTTTCATTCAGAGGTAGATTTATCCAGTGTTAGGGTAAGGATGATATGTGCCATTTATGCTTATGATTGCTAGAAGTAGAGACACCATTTCAGTTGTAGCTTAGATATTTTATAATTAAAATTAGCATTTATGTATATTATCCTGAAAAGAAAAAAAAGAAAAACCTCATCTCAAAATTGATGAAACCAGTTACCTTTTTTAAAGATGATAAATTATAGATGGAGAATTAGGTACTTTACAAAAGATTTCATCTTAAGCTGTAAAGGTTTTTAATGGCCTCCATAAAATATTCAGAGTAATTCACATTATGTATAACTTTTGAACGATATTGTTTTTACTGCCACAGTATACACATTTCTTTTGCTATTGGGAAAAAAGCATTTTTCTCTCAAAACAGTGTGAGTACAGCAAGTGGGTTGACGCAGACCCGGAGAAAGCTCTAGCTATTCCATTGTAGTATTGATAATAGATAGGTATGCATGCTAAGTTGCATTGTACCATGCATTTTCACAGATCATTGATTTTTTTTTTTTTTAGAATACTTTGTGGGCATTTTCCTCATTCCTTTAGTACATATGAGGAAAATGAGGCTTCAAGAGCTTAGTGACTTGTCCCAAGCCATTGAACATGGCACAACCAGGCTTGAAACACAAATGACATTTTGGCTGCCCTCCACACCAAATGGCTAAGCATTTGGTTCTGACATTATTTTGCAGATTAGTGAAATCACATTTGAGATTCAGAAGCACATTTTAAGAATACAGAAAATAATGAAAAGAAGATGAAGAATAATATTGTTTCCTAAATGCCATGAATATAGCATGCATCTGTAAATTAAATGTCTTTCCCATTCTTTTACAAAACAATGATCATTTTCCCTTATGTTTCATTTTAGCATTTATAATAATTGTTTTTCCATTTTTAATAATTGATGGAAACAAGCATCGTTTGATAAATTTATTTTCATGCAGTACACGTAACACTACTTTCATCATCCGCTCTTCCAAACAGATACTCAAAGTCTCTTTTGTAATTTTCTCCTTCCCAGTAATTTTCTCCATCTACTTGCAGTGTGTTTGGGACCCTGACACCTTTCTATTCTAGGAGGATGAGGTGATTTTGGCAGCTATATTTTCTTGTCTATCTACAGAGACTATTCAATCACAGCAAGTGAAGGGCTTCCCAGTGCTAGTACAAACAGACAAGGGAAAAAAAAACATATGATTTCTAGTTATAGCCTGTGCAGCTGTGTGATCTTACTTACAGCAAACTGTACATTTGAATTGAAAAAGTCATGGTCATCTGGAGGTCAAATGTAGATGGAAGACTCAATTGAGAGAAAAGGAGCCGAACTCGAAGGTGAGCAAGCCTGCTAGACTGGGCAACTCGGACTTGACTTTGCTCCTTCATCAATCTAGGGCTCATAGGATGATGTTTCTGCACAAAGGTGGTTGGTTTCATAGGTTGCTCAGTCTGAGCTGCTTCCAGTCAAATAATAAATGTGAAACGAGGTAGAAAAAGCTCTTCAGTTGAACTGATGTAAGATTACACTTAGGGAGAAAATGTGTGATGGTCTGCATTATAAAAGCAGTAATTTGCCCGTCAAGACATCAGGCATTTCTAGGTTTCAGACTTTCATCATAAAAAACAATTTTTAGCATTACAATTTTAGGGACACATTTTGTTGTTGTTGTTGTTATCGTAAATAAAAATCTAAACCACAAATATAAAGGATACAGATATGAGGCTGAGAGCTTTCATTTTATTCATGAACATGGTGCTTCAAATCCTTTAAAAAAAATCCTTTCCCATTTAAAATAAAGAATCTTATGAGAACTTAGTTAATTTCTGACATTAGTTTTGCACCTGCCCATCTGGATTTAGGACAGTGCAAAAAGTTACATTTAATCTTCAAAATGTAGTATTTGTTTATAAATATTTGTTGATTCATTTATATTTGAAATACGAGAATATGACCATTTTACTAGTGTTTTCACCATCAGATTGCATCTCAAAAGACAAACAGACCAACTCCTTAATGGCATTTAATCTCTCAAAGAGCATCATGCCAGTTTTTAGTCTGCAGATTGTACCACGTGATCTGGCCAAAGTGTGACCCATCTCTTCTTGCGCCTTCATTTGCACTGGCGTGTGGCACAAACGCTAAACCAAGGTTTCTCAACCTCAGCACTGTGGACATCATGATCCAGATAATTAGTTGTTTTAGGAGTATGTCCTATGCATATAAGGTGTTTAGCAGCATCCCTGACTTCTCCCCACTAAGTGCTGTTAACACAACTCCAGCTGTGATAGCTAAAAATGTTTCTAGACTTTACTAAATGTGCCCGGTGGTGGGATGGGTCACATTCCAGTTGAGAATCCTGTTCTAGAATAGTAGTTTCCCGACATCTGACTCAGAGATAGAACTATACTGGTATAAACAGGAATACTTTCCACAAACTTGGGGGCACGCTGAAATGTTAGAATGTCAGTATCCTCCAATTCTCGACAGATGTTTGAAATTGAATTTGTTAGACCATTGTCCAAGCTCCCAATATTTGCAAGATAAAGTGGAAGTTGCTGTTGCTGTCCTGACTATAGTATTTGGAAGTCTTATAGTTTTTCTGCTCTAATGTAAGCTACTGTGGCAGCAAGAGAATAAACCGGCAAACCCCTTAGCTGGAAGTACATGGTTCACCTATGCACCAACCCTTTCTCTTCTCTGTTTCATCTTAGTTTTCTAGAATCCCAGTATATGCCGGAGCACAACCAGCTATAGAGATGTCCTGTGGTCTTGCTACACAGGTTATTTGTACTTTAGGATTATGTTTATGGTCTTAGAGTTTGTACAGAGGTGTAGATCCAACCCCATGCAGGTTTGAGGGAGGGAAAAAGATTGATTGCTAGGCACACCAAAATTGTCCCGATGTCATGAAACAGACTGGTACACCTCCAGAGAATATGAAAAGAATTGGAACTTAACAAGTCAGGCCCCAAGTTCCATCCCCAAGTTCCAAGTTTGTTGCCTCAGAAGCTCGTAATTTGCAAATGGTAGATAACTCACCATGCAGCCTTTGAATGGAATATGCCGCCTTCACCCCAGGGTCATTGTAAAGACAGGAGCCGGGAGACAGAAGTCTGAACGCCTAGGCCATTTAATCTTTGGCCAGATTTGAACTATTGTTCTTAATCACACTATTCTTTTTCTTTTCACTGTGCAATAGCAAATATTAGTTGCCATTAGCATATTCTAAACTGCTATTGGAACTATGATATTTTTATAAAACTGCCAAATTAGATTGGGCAACCTGGGCTTACACTTTGCTCCCCAGCCAACCTAGGAGGGAAAACAATTAAGCATTAAAAGATGTGATGGAGAATTAAATTACATGTCACATCAGTGCCAGTAAATGCTGTCAGATTAACAAGCATGAAAAGCCAAATCTTTGGTATCGGGTAAGGCTTAGATAAGAAGAATGGCTTTTTCCTCAAAGGCATAATAATTAGAGATGACTCTACAATTGAAAGGAATTGGATTGCTTAGCAACTCAGCAATTTTTTTTTAAAAGAAGGGCCATTTACTTTGATACAGGTTGAATGTCTCTTCTCTAAATGCTTGGGACCAGAGGTGATTCAGATTTTGGATTTGGGAATATTGATATATTCATGATGTGGTATCTTGGGGATGAGACTCAGGTCTAAACATGAGATTCATTTATGTTTCATGTACTCCTTATACAAAAGTCTGAAGGCAATTTTATACAATTTTTTTTTTTTTTTTGAGACAGAGTATTGCTTTGTTGCCCAGGCTAGAGTGCAGTGGTGTGATGTTGGCTCACTGTAACCTCTGCCTCCTGGATTTAAGAGATCCTCTTGCCTCAGCCTTCCATGTAGCTGGGCATCACAGGCACCTGCCACCACACACAGTTAATTTTTGTGTTTTTTAGTAGAGACAGGGTTTCACCATGTTGGCCAGGCTCGTCTCAAACTCCTGACCTCAAGTGATCCACCCGCCTCAGCCTCCCCAAGTAGTGGGATTATAGGCGTGAACCAACTTATACAGTATTTTTAATAATTTTGTGCATGAAACAAAGTTTGTGTACATTGCACTATCAGAGAACAAAGGTGTCGCTATCCTAGCTACTGTGACATCATGTCAGTCCTCAAAATTATCAGATTTTGGAGTATTTCAGATTTTCAGATGAGGGATTTTCAACCTGTGATAAGAGAATGCTCATTATGTATGTGCTGTATTGTTTAGCTGTTTGCCAAAGAGAGTAAGTAGATAGTTTAAAAAGGGGTTGGCAAATATTTTTCATACAAGGTCAGATTGTAAATATTTTAGGCTTAGTAGGTCATGCAGCTCGTTGTAACTACTTAACTCTGCAGTGGTAGCATGAAGCAACAACAGACAATAAGGAAACAAACAGACAAGGCTGTTTTCCAATAAAACTACTTTTAAAAAGGTAGCCAGCAAGCCAATCCTTGATTAAATACAGCAGTTTATTTTTATTTTTATTTTCAATAGCTTGTGGAGTACAAGTGGTTTTTGGTTACGTGGATGAAGTGTATAGTGGTTATGTTTGAGATTTTAGTGTCCCCAGATTACCTGAGTAGTATGCATTATACCCAATATGCAGTTTTTGTTTGTTTTGTTTTTGTTTTTGAGATAGAGTTTCACTCTTGTTACCCAGGCTGGAGTGCAATGGCACGATCTCGGCCCTCTGCAACCTCCGCCTCCTGGGTTCAAGCAATTCTCCTGCCTCAGCCTCCCAAGTAGCTGGGACTACAGGCTCGTGCCACCATGCCCAGCTAATTTTTGTATTTTTTTTTTTTTTTAGTAGAGACAGGGTTTCACCATGTTGACCAGGATGGTCTCCATCTCTTGACCTCGTGATCCACGCACCTCGGACTCCCAAGCAGTTTTTTATCCCTCACTTCCTTCCCACCCTCCCTTATTCTGAGTCTCCAGTGTCCGTTATGCTACTCCATGCCCTTTGCATGACCATAACTTAGCTCCCAATTATAAGTGAGTACATACTGTATTACCATTCCTGAGTTACTTCACTTAGAATCATGGCCTCTAGCTCCATCCAAGTTGCTGCAAAAGACTTTTATTTTGTTATTTTTGTGGCTTAGTAGTATTCCATGGTGTGTATATACCACATTTTCTTTGTCACTCATTGGTTGATGGGCACTTAAGTTGGTTCCATATCTTTGCAATTGTGAACTGTGCAGCAGTTATTTTTGAGCCCAGAATATGCTAGGCCAGGTATTTTGAGGGACCACCAGCAAAGGAATCTGAGTACCAGCTTTCAATAACTTGATAATTTTATTAATGAGGTGAGACCCAGATATGTGATAGAATTAAATAATAACATAATGTAAAATACACAAGTGTAGGGGAAGATTGCTCTGGAAGGCTGGGGTAAAATGAAGTCACCTCTGTTTTTAAGACCTCCATAGAGGTTAACAGTTCCATCTGCTTTTACTGCTACAATTTCTATGAAAGTGGACAATATTGAAGATTTTGACTTTTTGAACTAATCTATTGAGTGTTGAGCAGCTATGACAGGTTATTTCTTTATGTGCCTCCATTAATGAAGTCAAAAATAGCTTCTGACAAATTGACAAAAACCGGCAAGCTCAGGTTAACCCATTCTGAATGCCAGTTATTATTGCTGTTGCTTCACATATATTTTTTAAATTCAGACTTGAGGTTGCTTTTAAGTTTTAGTGCATTGTGCTGAATAGAGAATAGATGTTAATAAAAAAATAATGCCAGTATTCATTTTTTCATATTCAGTTCATATATTTGAAAAAATTCCCATGTTAGTATGTGTCCATAGATATAAAAAAGAAATGTAGCTTGACTAGAGTAAACACAGCATCGATTACATTTTTATTACCTTATGTCCACGCAACGCACTGATAGTGTTCTCCAGCAACTGTGATTGCACTGGCTATAAAATTGTAATACAAGGGCGTATCGGGGGAGAGTGCTTTTGTTTCTTGTTGTTGTTATTGTTATTTTGTTTTTAAGAGAGTCTGGTATTACACTGGAGGATCACAAACTGTGTTTTCTTATTATAAATGGCTCTTCTATCTTAGACTTAGCGGGTGTGATAGTTATTTGAATTTAGAATGCATTCGGAGTTTTAGCTCTTTTGAAATTAGAAAAATTGAAAGACTTTTTTTTTTTTAAGTTGGGGTGGCACTCTGAAAGCTCTGCCATGTTTCAAGATTAAATTTTCACATAAACTCTTCTTAACAGGTTTATATCTCACCCATATATAAATGATCTTCCTCATGTCCTCTCTTAAATTATAGCCATCTCAACTGACAGCATTGCTAGTTCTGTATCAAATAGCATTTTCAATGATAAGGCAGTGATTTATATAGGTCTTAATTTGTTTTAATCTTCTGTTATCAATGCTATAGAGATAAATTGCTTTTCTCCTGATGCAAGGATGCTAACTCAATTTTCTTGTTAGAATCTAACATTAATATATTGACTAAATGCCATTCATAAGCCTTTCTTTAGGGAAACATTCAGCCTTCTGGCCTGTTGGAGACGGCTGTGGCCATTGCTGTTTGAAGGTGGGTTATTTCTTCTTTTGTGCCCTTAGCCCATTGTGACTGTAAAATTATGTGTCACCTCAGAGATTGAGGAAACAAATGAATATCAAAATGATAATGGCAATCTTTCACAGTGTCTTTAATTTGACCCCACATTCTTGCTGTATTTCGTATGAATAGGAAATGGAGTACTCCACAATGATTGCAAAATCAGAACTAAAATGAGGGAGATCAGTACATGTACAGTTCAACTTAACGGATTATCTTCTACGGAGTCTTCCAGACAGGCTGGGAGAGTGATTTCTACCTCATCCTAAAGATGTTAGCAGGTTTAACCCTGTTTTGAAGTAACGTCCCTTCCAATGATAACCATTTTCTCAGTGGAAACACAGGTGTGGAAATGTTTCATTGATGTCTTGACCCCAGTGATGGAGGAATATTTTGTGATGGGAACGTTGTGTGCTGCATCAGTGTTCATTAATAAACTGAAAGCTAATCCGCCTTTTTACTTCCTCCCCAGAAAACACAGCTCTGGCAGGCATTGACAGTAGATTACAATGTGAGTGGCAGTGTTGTGACAAGCATCCATGTATCAGTATTAAAATTGAAATGAGCCCTCACGCACATGTGAAAGCAGTTTCTCCCATTTTCATATTCAGATCTCTTGCGTAATAGCATTTGGTGTGAGAAAAGAAGGGAATCTGACTTTTCTGGTGTGGGAAGGGGGCTGAGGGCAACGACCTCCTATGACAGCCACCCTGGTCCAAGCCACCTTCACCTTTGTCTTTCTCCTCTTAAAAGATCTTCCTTCTGCTTTTGTCCCATAGCAGCCAGAGTTATCCTTCTACAATATGCTCCGTCACATATGCTCCTCCTCAGACAGCTCACGTTGGTCCTTCAGAGTTCTTACTATGGCTTCAAGCCTGTACATGATGTCTCCCGTTGCTTCCCTGCCTTTCCCACTACTTCCTCTCTTGCTTCTTCAGCTCTGGCCACTTGGGTCTCGTGGAATTTGCCAGCCAGCCTCAACTCTTAGGGTTTCCATACTAGTTTTGTCATCTGCCCACCATGTTCTTCCGGCAGCCAGCTGGGGAGGATCTAAATGTCACCTCCTTGCCTGAGAGTCTGCCTGGTCGCTTACTTCCTGCGATCTACCTTTCCCCTCTCCCTCAGCTCTCCCGATCCTTCTGAACTGCTCTGTTTTTCTTTTTCCTCTTTTTCTCCATAATATAAATCACATACTAACAATGTGACTTATTGGCTTTTTAAAAATTCTTGTGGCGATTGTTTCTTTCCCTAGAATATAATGCCACCAGGACTAGGGACTTCATCTGTTTTTCTCATTGGTGTCTCCCAGGTGCCTCACATATAATAAGGGCTGTAATGTCGGTGGGCTGGAGGAATAAAGTGATGAACAGGTGCACTGAAGGCAGGATCGTTTGTCCACGTCAGAGCTGCTGTCTCAGCTGCTCTGCTACCTCTGACTTCCCAGGATGGCAAAGAACAAGGATGTAGCTTATGTAGAAGGCATTAGTCATCAGAATGCCACTGTATATTTGGGAGCAGAATGTTCACCTTGAAGCAGTAATGTGCTAGAAATTGGAACTGCTTTTCCATTATATTTTTTCATCTGTTATGAGTGTTTAGACACACATTAATCACTATTATAAAGGAAGAGAGGTAATAGCCTGTATATCCTACCGTGCCCTGCAAGACTGTGTTAGGAGACTAAAATAAAATAAATACAAAGGTCATTTAAAAAGTTAAAAGCTTGGCTGGACGTGGTGGCTCATGCCTGTAATCCCGGGACTTTGGGAGGCTGAGGCGAGTGGATCACAAGGTCAGGAGTTCGAGATCAGTCTGGCCAATATGGTGAAACCTCGTCTCTACTAAAAATACAAAATTTAGCTGGGTGTGCTGGCGAACGACTGTAGTCCCAGCTACTCGGTAGCTTGAGGCAGGAGAATCACTTGAACTCAGGAGGCGGAGGTTGCAGTGAGCTGAGATCACGCCATGTACTCCAGCCTGGGTGACAGAGCGAGACTCTGTCTGAAAAAAGGAGAAAAAGTTAAAAGCTTGTGCATATGATGTTGGTAGAGCTGCTAATGACTAGGAATCTAGAGGTCAAAACCTAGAGCTAAGGATGTTTAACGCTGAGTTTTGTCTCATTTTAAGTTTAGTTTTCTGTGCAAGGGGAAACATACCGAGCCAGCCTGCCTGCAGAAGGCATGAGTGAGCATGTTGGAGAAGGGGCCTAAGGCTGGAACGTCCTCCATATTCCGGCTTGTGGGCTCTTCACTTGATCCCTGCTTTATGACTCAACTTCTGTTGAAGGTCATTTGCCAGATAGTGTTCAGGGCAGGAACAACTGTTTCATAGAAAACAAGCCAACAACATCATAACAAAACGTGTTTTTTTGCCAAGTTATGCTCTCGTTAGCAAAACAAAACAACAGATACCCTTTCCAGTGCCCCAGCATGTGAATAGATTAGCCCTCTGCTACTCTAAAAAAATAGCTTTACAGCCTTTTTATGACTTACTTGATCTTAAGAGACTTTATTTGTCTATGTTTAGGGATGCACATGAGTATGTTAAATGATAGTGTTGCATCTCTATGCAATAAAATAGGGTCATTTTTTCTTCTTCCCATGTATGAAATGAGAACACATGGAACATGCCTAGCACAGTGGGCTCTGATGAATAGAGGCTGTTACCATTTGGCCAACATGGAAATCCTAGCCTTTATCAGAGGTTCTGTGGAACCTCAGAGGTCTGTGAACAGGATAAACTGTTTTATGGAAGTTTAAAATACAAAACAGAAATAAACGCTCCTAAAGCCAGTTTGTTTCCACTTTCTAAGTGGTTATAGTGACCTCTGTTTTAAACCTTAAACATACCAGTGGCCTGCTGATGTACAGCTTCCTGTTCCCTCTGTGTCCTGCGACATATCCTGACATTGCTTGAGCCCCACTCCCTTCCCGCAAGGAAGTACCTTGATGGGTGAGGACATAGGGCACAGGTACCTCTGGCATTCCATGGACGTTGTCACAAAATGGTAGTCAGTTCTATTAACGTAATCTCTTTAGGATATAAGGATATTCACGAAATGGAAGTTGAGCTCTCTGGACATATTCCACCTTAAAATTGTTCTCTCCTTCCTCCTCACCAGCTGCAGAGCAATAGCAATAAACTATTAAATTCATTTAACAGTATCAGCATATGCTGTCCTTCTCTGCTTGACTAGACAGTAATCTGGTTTGCCGGTTGGTATGAATACAGGATAATTTCACTCACTTACACTAATTGAGATGGGGGCTTTGTATGAATGGCTGAAAAATTTGAGTGAAAGATAAAAAGAGACACAACTTCCTCAACTATGGGAAGTAACTGGGACTGCTGACAAGGATTTACTTGAAGAGAAATTGTGTTGCTCAGGGTTCTCCAGAGAAACAACCAACAGGACATATATGTATAGGAAGAGGAAGTCCCACGATCTGTCATCTGCAAGTTGGCGACCCAGGAGAGCCGGTGGTATGATTTAGTCCAAATCTAAAGGTGTGAGAACCAGAGGAGACAATGGTGTACATTTCAGTCCAGGGGCAAGAGAAGACCAATATCGCAGCTCAGTCAGCCAGCAAATAAAAAGGATAAACTCCTCCATCCCCTGCCCTTTTGTTTTCAGACTCTCAGCAGATCGGGTGATGCCTGCCCATGTTGGGGAGGGTGACTTACTTTACTGAGTGTGACAGTTCCAATGCTAATCTCATCCAGAAGCACCCTCAAAAACACACTCAGAAACAATGTTTAATCTGGGAACCCTGTGGCCCAATCAAGTTGGCACAGAAAATTATCACAGAAATATCTCTGGATTCAATGGAATGAATTGGTAACACAGTATTCCCATTCATTTTCATGTGCCTAAAAAGAAGATTTTTATCCTTTTTAATATCCTCAGTCTGTTAAACATACCTCACATTCTTATTCCATATTTATTCTGTTATTATATTGCTAAGTGCATTTCTACTTAGGCCAATGTGATTATAGGGATTCAAATTACAGTGTTTTATTCCTTTCCTTTATACAGTTTTCACAAACCATAGGAACTGAAAAAAATTCCTCCTTATGTAGTTTTATGATACCAGTTTTCCAAAGGGGTGCTTATGTTATGGTTATAACAGTTACAGCCAGGACTGTCTTCATCAGCGAGTATAACCCCAAACATTTATACATTTTCATTTGTTTAAAACATAAAATCTTGTTTGCCTAAACATGTCATTCTGCCAGATTGAACTGTGCAAAAGAATGTTTTATTGTTTTATTTTCTGCTTTCACTTGTTCTCATTTGAGCTCTCCCAGTTAAGATGAGAAAATGACTAAAGCCAGGGAAAACACATTTTAAATGCTAAATGCCACATTCATTTCAAGTTGGGAAACTATTCAGTTAAAAAATACTTGTATACTGGTTTGCTTGAAGTTACACAGAAAAACATTTACCTTTTTTTTCCTGAAAAGGATTTAATATCCAAAATTATTGTTTCAGTCTTACAAATTCCAGGAATATGCCCTGCCTCCTTCCTTCTACTTGAAAGCAACATCTGGATAGACACTCAACTGCTTTTATTTTTTGAAAAATTATTATTAATCAGGATTGAATTGGAGGGAAAAAGTCAAAATGCATGTTTCTCTTTAAAATGAAAGATACTGTTTAATTATTTAGCAGCTTTCTGGTTTTAGATAATATCTTTGAAGACCTTGGATTGTTAAGATTTACTTATTTTTGATAGTTTTGGCCTTTTCTTATGTGGGCTACACCTAACGTTTTTTGAAAAATACATATTACTTTTTCTGTAGGTTTCACTTTGTGATCCTGTAATTCATTTTCAGTGGTTCTATTTTATTTTTTATTAATAAGTGTTTTTATTTTCTTTTGTTTTTTCCTTAATTTAAATTTTTTTTTAATTTGTCTTTTTGTTATTTGTTACTTTATTATTGCGCTCTTATGCCGAAACAGTTTTAGTGGTTTTAAATAAAAATAGCAGAACTTTTTCATGGTTACCATTAGCTCTAGGATTTGAATAGGATGTAATAAACAGAGGAGGAGGGAAGGCCGCTAACTTGTATAAGCTACGCCGTGTGTCACCCTCTGCCAGATGACTTACATGTGGTATGATATCCCATTTTCCCAGCACTCCCATCATGTCATATGGCCTGTTATCACCACTTGATAAAGAAATTGGAACATGGTATGCTTAAGTGTTCTGCCCTAGGTCACAGCTGATCTGAAAAAGAAATAGGATTCAAATCTAAATGTGATTAATTGCAAAGCCCCCACGTGGTCTTTCCTTCCTTCCCTCTTCCTGTTGCTGCCAATGTAAGAAGGAACACTACTCCCTCATTTGCTACAGAGAAAATAGGGGCAGCTCTATAAAGGTTCCAGGAATATGCCCTGCCTCTTTCCCTCTACTTTAAAGCAACATCTGGATAGACACTCAACTGCTTTTATTTTTTGAAAAATGATTATTAATCAGAATTGAAGTGGAGGAAAAAAAATCAAAATGAGTGTTTCTCTTTAAGAGGGATACTGTTTAATTATTTCACAACCTTCCGATTTTAGTTAATATCTTTGAAAACTTTGAATTGTTAAGATTCCAGACATTTTCTTGAAGGCTGTAGAAGACATACTTCAGGTTTTGTTTCAAAATGATTTAGCCATAAATTCTTCTCGTTCAAGTCCTCTTTGAGATATTATAGCCCAAATGTAATACACAAGTGCTAATAATTTGATAGGAATACTTGGAACATCGGTGATATTTGAATAACCTTTTGAATGAACAGTTGATTTGACCTGAAAAGACAGTGAAAACATCTCATTTTATTTTTTACGTTAAATATGCTTAAGTCAAAATCCTTTTTTCTTTTAAGCTTATAAATACTCTTGATTCTCACTAGTCATTACTAATCTTTTAGGAAATTGCTTGTATAGGTATTATAATTCACTTGGCCCATGAGTTAGGACATTTTTATAGTATACTCTTGAATTTCATGGATATTTATGTTTTCACATAATGTAGTAGTATACGTTGCAATTCAAATATTGCTTAGCAGTATTAGTTGAATTCAAAATAGAAATCAACTTTCTTTTTGACAACTAGCATAATGAATTCACTGATTATGGCCAAATTTGTGAAAGCAGAAAGGTCCTTTTGTGATTCAAAAATGTGTTTATTGATGTTTATATTTCTTTTTGCAGTGTTCCACATACTGTCTCATGAAGGTTGTCTTTGTAATTAAGTTATCTGAAATACATCATAGAATCTACCTTTTTTCTCTGGGGTGCAGTTATTCTGCAACAGGCTAATTTCAGATATCTGGTTTCTGCAGGAGTCTTAATGTATGATATGATATTGATGATATAATCATTTACTTTCATGACTGCAAAATATTAATTTAGGAAAGCATGGGGATTTGGAAAAAACATGTCTATTAAGCACCAGCTGTTTTTGCTCTTTGCATGCTTGTTTCATAAAGAACTCTAATGGTAATTGCAAAATGGACCCTTTTAAATATTTTTCCTTCATTTTGCACTTGGGAGTGGTGAAACACATCCTTACTGTGCCGCACAGTGTCTCATAGTGTTCTCTTCAACAGCATTAATATCTTGTATGTGCTGCTTTACTAAATTCCCTGTTCTGAGAAATACTGAAAACATGGCTTTCTTTTAAATGGGTGGATATTCTGTTGCTGTCAGTTTTTTCTTCTCAGACCTCCTTCTCTTCTACTTTATAGTTCCTACAACAGCAGCCAGTACCCCGGATGCCGTTGACAAGTATCTCGAGACACCTGGAGATGAGAACGAGCACGCCCATTTCCAGAAAGCCAAAGAGAGGCTTGAGGCCAAGCACCGAGAGAGAATGTCCCAGGTAAGTCTGGCACTTCCATCGTTCAGCCCTACGGTATCAAGAAACCTCAGCTTGCCTCTGCCCCGGTCTCCGAAGGGGCCTGCTGGCTTTATCAAGATCTTCAAAGATGCAAAGTTCTAATTTTAAATGTTTACTGTGTGAGCACAGTTTGTGGGTTTTTTGCATCCTCCATGAACATGCTGCCTAGGAAAGATCCAGGTATAGTTAGATTTTGTAAGCACAAATTAAGTGATGTCTATAACATTCTCACTAGTGAAGAAAGGTACTTGGCATTATTATTCTGTGCATATGTAGTACCTGAAATCAACATGTTGTAAATTAAAATCCATCAAAATGCTCTTTAGTAAAGATGAGTTTTTGTATTAAATTCCAGCCTGTTATAACTGTGAACCTACCATTGTTTACAGTCTACAGAACCACAGACTTAAAACTGAGCTGAACCATAGTGATTATTTCATCTAGTTTCCTAACTGATAGAATAGAGGTTTAAGAGAGTGGCTTCCCATTTTAGCACAAAGCAAAATCAGTGAGCCAGAGACAACATTGAGAATCCAGGCCTTTCTTGCTCCTAGTACAATATTTCGTTCACTATACTTTGCTTGAAAAAAAACAACTCTGATTTGGTTTGGTTTGGTTTGGTTTTTTTAAGCAGATCCTTTATTAAGCAAATCAAAAAATAATTTGTGATTAAAACACGGCTAATCCATATATAATACTATCAACTATAATTTAAGCTGTGTCTACCACCAGGCACTAGATGTTGTATTGGAGTTTAATAATACAGAGAATTTTAACCCTTGCTTAGGTTCCTCATTCATTCATTCATTCACTCATTCAGTCAACATATATGGACATATTATTGTTTGCCAGTCACTTTTCTAATTTGTAGTCTACAAACCTAGGAGGAAAAAAGGTAGGACATATAAGTGAATGAATAAAGATCTCAGGCTAAAGTAAGCCATTCATTTTTAGTGTTAATATTCTGTGGTAAATATCAGAAGATAGGAATAATTTTTGACGTACTTAGCACAGATACTTCAAAGCTCTCTTGAGAGACATTAAATGCAATTCCTGAATTAGGCTGCTGCATATTTTCTAAGATTACAGTAAGTCTTTAGTAGACAATTAATCTTGCTTTCCTGTAATTTCTGACCTGAGTCCCTGCTGACCCCAGGAAGATTCCTTCCTCCCAGGGCTAACCAGCTCCTAGAAATAGTAAATGAGTGGATTCTGAGCACGCCTTTCACATGCAAACCAATCAGTCAAAAGCTCCTAACTCCCAGCCACCTTCTTTATATAGCCCTTATACTCTGGGCCACTGTTTCTGCTCTGATCACCCCAGAGCCAGGTACCAGACAAGTAGGGACAACCCCTTGCACTATCACCATTATTTGAACAAGTCAGTCCTAAACCTGCTTACCCTGCCTCCCCCATTCTTTCCATGAAAATCACAGTAAAAGGCTTTTGCCCATATTTTCCCCTCCTGACCAACCCTGGTGCTTCCCATATGACCCTGCCTGTAGTGGTATGTACCTGCTTCTTGGGAGCTGTGAGTAATAAACTATCTTTTCCATGATCATCATCTCCTGACCTCTTGGCCTCACATGAATAATAAGAAAACCTACACTTGAAAACATAAAACTAATATATCCAGAAAGGTACAACACAGATACTTTTCCTTTTTTTTTTTTTTTTTTTTTTTGGCTTAAGATGAATAACAATACTTGGATCTACTTTGGTATAATAACATAAGGAGGAAAAAAGCCTTATAATCACAATACTTTTGGCTCTGGAATATAATGTGCAGTTCTAGTGATTTCCCATGATGAAAACCTAAAAGCAAATTGAACTAGAAAGCTAGCCACAGGGAATTAGTGAGTTTTCACCTGATGCCCAAAAAAAATCGGATTTTTCACTAGGAAAGACATAGGCACTGTTCGAAAGCATTGGAGAACTATGAGTCATATTTATTGCCACTGAAACGTCCTCCTTTAAATTTATATCCTATTTCCCTTCTTTACAAAGCTTTCAGAGGCTACTTGTGCCCTCAAAAATCCACTTCTGGGCACTTGAAATCTTAAAAAAAGAACAATGACAAAAATAAACACCAAATGCTCAGCTTGTCATTTTCAGCGCCTACCCCTGTACCGTGATTCTGGTCTTCCTACCACCTCTTCCTTCTCAACTGCTACCCCTGTCTTCTGTACAGTGTTCAGCTGCTGTTCAGATCAAGCCACTCTGCTCACCATCTGCTCATCTCGCCCGGGGCTTGCTTTTTCTCTTGGCCTTGACTTATTCTGGAAATGCCCTCTCACTCCTCTTCATGTTGACACGCTCACACATTCTTTACACCCCACATCACACTCAGAATGAGACAGGCAGCCGTTGCTCTTACATTTCATTTAATCCTAAATATTTGTTCCTCGGTTTTATTAGTGATATTTTGATATACCTGCGTTATCTTTCTAGCTGGATTGTAAACTCCTTTTAGTGCCTCTAAGTTTGTATAAGTTTTACTAACGTTGCATTTCATTTTTGGACCTACTTAGTCGTGACTTATTTTTAAATTTTGTGTTTTTTTAATCCTGGACATTTTCTTCTAGTATATCTTGGTCATCTTTGATCCCATTAAGAAAATGATTTTGAATTCTCTGTTAGTTTCAAGTGTGACTGATTTCCATTAAAATGATAATTTGGCCAGGTGTGGTGGCTCACACCTGTAATCCCAGCACTTGGGGCGGCCAAGGAGAGCAGATCGCAAGGTCAGGAGTTCAAGACCAGCCTGGTCAATATGGTGAAACCCTGTCTCTATTAAAAATACAAAAATTAGCTGGGCGTGGTGGCGGACACCTGTAGCCCCAGCTACTTGGGAGGCTGAGGCAGGAGAATCACTTGAACCTAGGAGGCAGAGGTTGCAGTGAGGCAAGATCACTCCACTGCACTCCAGCCTGGGTGACAAAGCAAGACTCCGTCTCAAAAAGAAAAAAAAAAAAAAGTTAGAAGAAAGAAAAGAAAATAATATATAGATCCATTGCAAGGGCTCGATCCTGAAAATTTTTTAAATTGTGGGTCTTTTTTTTTAATTAAGTTTTATTGTAGTTTTTGTTCTGTGTTTTCCTACAAATACAGAGGATTTTGGAATTTTTGGTTTGTTGTTGCCATTGTGGGTTATAACTCGAATCCTATAGATTTTTGATGCTATATGTCGTGACTAGCATCTAGCCAATAGAAATCAGCATCTGAACCATATGTGCACTTATATTACTTACGAACTTAGCAGTTTTAATATATCCTTAAAATGAAGTTCTTCACATTGAAAGCTGACCCAACTCAGGCTTTTATTGTTAAGATAAGCAGCAGCATTTTAAGAGTACCCCTTTCTCCTGTTGCTAAATATAAATAAACTTAGTTCACCTAATGGATTTTCCATTTTATAATAGAAAATTGGGTACCAGGATACAAAAGCATGATCTTTAGAGCCACAAAGATCTTGGTTTATATTCTTCCCTCTCCCTTTACCTGTATAGCCTTGAGCTGGCACCTTAACCTAGTTCATAAAATGGGATGGCCCTGGCTAATCTCATAAGCTGTTGTGAGGAATCAATTAAATTAGATAGATTTTGTAAAGCACTTAATACAGGGTCAGCAGTAATGCTATTTGTTACCAGTCCCACAGTGAAATTCACTGTTTGTAGGAAGATGGTCAGCCTATATCTAGTGTATATTCATTTGCGGTACTCTTAGTGTGATTGTGCAGGTGATTTTTTTATTTGTGGGGATATAGGATATTGTTAAATTGTTCTGAAAACCTAAATTTCAGTTAATTTTTAGAGCAATGCTTATTTTCAACTCATTAGCTAAATACATCTCTTTAATTATTTCATAAATCCACCCAGCTTAAAGTCCAGGTTCTGAGTGTACAAGGTAAGATGGAAAAAATGTAAATGTAATATGGGAAATCAGTTTTCACATTGCAGTAAAACATTGAACGTCTATCTCGAACTAATTTTGAGATTCCTTGCTTGAAGAACTGTTGGTAGGGTACTACCACTGTGAACATTCCCAAAGCAGGAAATTGAAATATTTATATTGCAAGGCTTATCTCACCTATAAAGCAAAGATAGTCTTCAGTATCCTCCTTGCTCTCACAAGTGCCCTTTATTAACTTGGTAGATGCACCAAAGCAAATGGGACAATATGTTTCTTTTCTTGCATGTTCTATTCTTGCTCATTGCAGCAGGGCATTTGTCCCAATTTTGCTGTGAACCTTGAGACTATTTTTGATATGCTTTTCGAGTGTAATGGACTATTTATTCCATATTGTTTTCTCCATAATTTTACCAAAACAGCAAGAAGCAGCTAGTTGCCTCATCTACAAAGAAATTAATGCTAATGGACAATAAAATCTGTAATTAGGAACCCACATGGTGATTTGATATGGTATTGTCTCACAGAAGTTTTCTATCCATAGTTATTTTTTCTAAGCCTCTTTTTCTTTTCCATCTTGAATTATATTACAAGAGTCTATTCTTTAGGGCTAAATACCTACAAATAACAGACTCTTATAATACAGTAATCAAGTTTTCTAATGCTTTGGGAGTATACAAAGTATGCAAGTACATCTCTGGCAGCAGGCCAGTATTTTGTTTTCTTGATCTTTCTTTCTTCATTTTACCTAGGTCAGTAGTTATAAGTTGCACTTTAAACAAACTCTGTTTGTAATACACTTGAAAAGGCAGCTGTAGGTGGTAAGAAGTTAATATTTTCTTTGAACAACATAAAGAGGTACAGACTTTTACTTTTTGTATCAGGTTAATGAGTGAACTTCTCCCAGGAAAATCCAGGTGAACATCAAAGTTGATAGCAGGAAGCATTTGTTTCCTACAAAACAGATTCACCTGGTATCTTAGTCAATTTTGTGTTGCTGTAATAGAATACCCCAGACTGGATAATCTATAAAAGAAAAAAGTTTAAAATTTGCCTCACAGTTCTGCAGGGGGAAGTCCAAGAGCATGGTACTGGCATCTGTTGAGGACTTTCGTGCTCTCGTCATTTTTGGTGGAAGGAAGAAAGGAAAAGGAGGGCAAACTCATTTTTATAACAACCCACTCCCCCAATAATGATACTAATTTATTCGTGAGGACAGAGACTGAATCATCTCTTACAGGGTTTACCTCTCAAAATTGTGGCATTGGGGATTAAGTTTCCAACACATGCTTTTTAGGGGATACATTCAAACCATAGCAACTGGTTGCTAAATTAGTGCTACCTGTAAAAAATACATTTTTGCTACATTCAGAATATTATGTGTTTTTAGAGTTTTTAGAAGGACTTGGAGTAATCCTTACTGTTCATAACTTAAGTCAGCAAGCTCAAAAGGCCCTAATTTCCTATTTGTTTAAAGGGATAGGTCTTAGGATATCAGACAACAGAAGTCTTCTTTTACTTCCTCTATTATGTACTTCTTTTTGGCATTGTATTCACCACACACACACACACACACACACACACACAATGTTATATTTTCTTAAATTCAAAATATACAGTTTAAAATGGTTTAAATTGCTTTCATAAGAGAATAAAACTTACGTGTTCAGTTTAATTTTGGAAGACCTTGTGCAGTTAGTGTATGCCTTCTATGAATTGCTGGTATTTATTCACATCAAATAAAATGACTATCTCCAAGTTCTCAGGGTGGAAAAAGACCAACCTTGACTTAAAAGACTATATTCTTGCAATAAATGTGAACATTTATGTTTAATATGCCACTGTGGTTAATCATTTATATCCTAGTGGGAGGTCAAATATTATTCAGATAGGAACGGATAGGTAATATATTTTTTAAATATCTAAAATGACAAAAATAGAAGAAAAACGTAATCATCCATCCTTAAGTCTGTATTCATAGGAAGAACCTATGATTTTAAATCTAAATGTTTTCTTAATTTATAGGTCATGAGAGAATGGGAAGAGGCAGAACGTCAAGCAAAGAACTTGCCTAAAGCTGATAAGAAAGCAGTTATCCAGGTAAAATTTGAACCCATTTCCTACCAAACATCACATGCCTGCAGTCTGTTTAATGAGCGTCTGTAGGTTTACCAGCATCTGCCAGAACCTCAGGTGTGATTGTTCATAGTCCCATGACCTGGAACTGTTATTAATCATTGCCTAGTAATTGAGTTGCTTAAATCCTGCCTTATATTTGCTCCCAGTTATTTCAAGTTATAATTCATTGCCATAAAACTCACATTGTTACTTGCAGTCTACTTTTTATTAATAATATATCTTTTCAGTCACCATAATCTGCTGCTGCTTCTCCCTCTGGCAAAAATTATGAGAATTGGAATTTTTGACTAAAACCAGTCTCAAAATTACCTTAAGTAAACCAAAAGTTTATTACGGTCAATTACTTGCAGTATTTTTAGTAAGAGAGGAATTTTTTTTTAATATGTAATATAAGAATTTCAAGAGTGCATGTAGTTATCCAACATTATTACTGGTCAAATCAGTCTTCAGGGAGCCTATGTAATACTGATTTTCAATGAGAAAGTAGGTTTGATGGGGGCTGAAGAGTGCCAGAAAGTGAAACAACCTGTATGTAAAACATGCAGAGTTAGTAAAAATGTTGGAATGACTAGGCAGTCTTCAGGATACTTTTTATCACTTGGAATAGGATGTCCCTTTTAGAAGACTTGAAATTGCTGCTTCATCCTACTTGTTCAGTCCCCATTGACATATGTGTTTATGATGGCAGCATTTTCAGGAGAAAGTGGAATCTCTGGAACAGGAAGCAGCCAACGAGAGACAGCAGCTGGTGGAGACGCACATGGCCAGAGTGGAAGCCATGCTCAATGACCGCCGCCGCCTGGCCCTGGAGAACTACATCACCGCTCTGCAGGCTGTTCCTCCTCGGGTAGGTCTCACTGCAGCTGAGATCTCACTTCAGGTCACGGCACAGACAGTAAGGGTAGGACACTGGGAACTGAAAGCCATGCAAAAAGAATGAGAGGAAATGCCTTGAGCGCCGTTATTCACAGGTTCAACCCCTGTCCATTCCATCTTGAAGGTCAAAGAGTCACAGGGCAACTGCCTTCACAGGGCCATCTCTGCACAGTAGGCACTTGCACTTCTCCACAGAGCAGCCAGATGGATTCCCAGGGTCTCACAGTATAAGCCCTGAGTTGATTTAATATTGACCATTGATGGCATAGTTCAAGTTCAAACACAAAAGCCAGAAGAATGTCTTCCAGTCCCTTCAGTCTGCTATAACAGAATACCATAGACTGGGTAGTTTATCAGCAGCAGTTTGTTTCTCACAGTTGGAGAGGCTGAGAAGTCCAACATCAAGACATCAGCAGGTTTGGTTGTCTAGTGAAAGCTTGCTTCCTGGTTCATAGAACTTATATTTTTTCATCTTTTGTTTTTGTTTGTATTTTGTTATATCATATGGCGGAATGGGCAAGGGAGCTCTCTGGGGCCTCTTTTATAAGGGTACTAATCCTAATCTTGAAGGCTGTGTCCTCATGCCTAATTGTCTCCCAAAGTTTTCACTATCAAATAGCATCACATGTGGCTGTGTTTCAACATATGAAGAGACATAAACATTCACACCATAGCAAAGGATTTCAGAAGTAACCTTGCCTAGCCCCCTCATCATGTAAGTATAACAGTATAACTAAGGTCAAGGAAAGTTGAGATGTGGCTGAGTTGTAAGAATTTTTAGTGGACCGAAAGGAATTGGAACTCAAATTTCCATCTCAGAGCAATGACCATATTCTCTCGCGGGAAGCATGTATCAGTCATGATATTAACAATGATGAGATTTATTTGTGGTTTTCAGCGACCATTGCCCAAAATGGCTTGCTCAGTGCTGCAGGCATAGATTTCTTCACCAGCATTCTGTGGGAGAGCTTACTTGGAACAGAAGGAACGTTCTGAGCATGAGTGTGTGATTTATGTTCACTTGTTCTTTTTTTTTTTTTTTGAGATGGAGTCTTGTTCTTTCGCCCAGGCTGGAGTGCAGTGGTGCAATCTTGGCTCACTGCAACCTCCGTTTCCTGGGTTCAAGTGATTCTCCTAACTCAGCAGCCTCCCAAGTACCTGGGATTACAGGCATGTGCTACCATGCCCAGCTAATTTTTGTATTTTTAGTAGAGACAGGTTTTCACCATGTTGGCCAAGCTGGTCTCAAACTCCTGACCTCAGTTGATCCGCCCACCTCGGCCTCCCAAAATGTTGGGATTACAGGTGTGAGCCACATGCCCAGCCACTTGTTCTTTCTGTTTGTCATTGAGTGAGGGATAGTAAAAGTTCTGCCTGTGATTTTGGACTGGTCCATTTTTCTAAACGGTGCTATCTGTTTTTATTTTGTATACTTTGAGGCTGTGCTTTTAGGTGTGTAAATGTTCAGGGCTGTTAGGCAATCTTTGAGCCTCTGCTTATAAAATGATTTTTTTATCCTTTGTAATGTTTTGCTCTGAAATTCACCTTATCTAATATTAATAAAGCTATTCCAGCTTTCTTTTGATTAATATTAACATGGTGCATTTTTCCATCCTTGTACTCTTATTGAACTTCTTTGTCTTTATATTTGAAGCGTATTTTTTGTAGGTAGCATATAACTGGGTCTTGTGTTTTCCTTTTGATTGAGAAGACCATGCACACTGAATGAGGTTATGGATATGGTTGTGACTGAATCTGTCATCTTGCTATTTTTTTTCTATTTTTGTTCTTTAACCTTTTTTCTTCTTTTCTGAATTAATTAGAATTTTTTTATGATTCTACTTTATCTCTTTTAAAGTTGGTTTGTAAATTGTAACTAGTTTGTTATTTTACTGGTTGCTTTAAGGTTTATAGAAAACATTCTAAACTTGTCACAATGATATTATACCAGTTCAAGTGATATACCACTTTACAGATAGGATAAAGAACCTTACCAAAAGTATTTCCATTTCCCCTCTCTCTCACTCTAAGAAGTTGTTGTCATACTTTTTCCTTACTACATTGTTGCTGTTTTTCTTTAAACAGTCAGTTATCTTTTAATGAGCTGTAAATTAAATAAAAAACATATATTTACCTATGAAGTCACCATTTTGGGTGCTCTAAATTCTTTGTACAGATGCAGCTGGTATCATTTTCCTTCTGCCTGAAGGATTTCCTTTAAAATGTCTTGGAGACTGGGCTTGGTGGCTTGTGCTTGCAATCCCAGCAACTCAGGAGGTTGAGATAGGAAGATCACTTGAACCCAGGGGTTCGAGACTGCAGTGAGCTGTGATTGCGTGACTGCAGTCTAGCCTGGGTGACAAAGGGCATCCCTGTCCCTTAAAAAAAAAAAAGTCTCAGGGTGCATTTAAGTCGGTGATGAAATCTTTTGCTTGGCTATGACTGAAAATATCGTTTTTATACCTTTGGCTTTGAAAGATATTTTTGCTGGGTATAAAATACTAGATTCAGGTTTTTCTTCCACTACTTGAAAGATGATGCTCTGCTGTCTTATTTGTGTTGATATCTTATTTATTTGTGTTGATACTCAGAAGGCTGAGGCAAAAGGATCGCTTGAGCCCAGGAGGTTAAGACTGCAGTGAGCTATGACTGGGCCACTGCATGCCAGCCTGAGTGAAAGAGCAAGTCCCTGTCTCAAAAAAGAAAGACAGAATGGAAAGAAGGAAGAAAGTTAAAAAGGAAGGGAGGGAGGGGAATTCTGAAGTAGGAATTTAACAGGAATCCTTAGATCAGCAACAGTGATCTGATTTTGACAGTAAAATGTTTCTTCCTGATCCAGTTTTTAATTTTTATTTCAAGTGAATATGTTGTCTAATTCCTTGTGAAGTGATACAGAGGCCCACAACAAGCATGATTACAACCACTCTAAAATTATCCCTTTTGATAAAATATGACACTTTGGCAAGCATTCTTGCCACTGCCTTTCCTGTAATGGCTGATGAGACTAAACTGAGAGTTTAAATGTACATTTGTTAAAGCCTCCATTCAGTCCTCATCTTATTTTTAGTCCTATCAATGCCCATTTAGTGAAGATCTTAATTTGGAGATTGGACTTTCAGCTGGAATGCTTCATAAGTGTCTGCTATGAAGGTTTTGGTCTCAGCACCCACCACTCTACCCTGCTGTGGCAAATGATCACACAGCTCCTCTCCTGAAAGCGTGTTCTCCAAAAAAAAGAGGAACCAAGAAACTTTCGTTCTGCAGAGATATAAAAACAATTTCCTGACAAGTGCCTTGCTAAGATAGAGATTTTTGGCAAATAGAAAATGAAAACGCTAATATGAATATTTTTTTCCAAAAGCTTTGTTCAGAGAGGAAGCTTGTTCTAGTGAGAAGGAAATGCAGTGACTCACAGCTCTGCCCTGTCCCTTCCAAACAGTGTCACCCTGAACCAGCCAGTCCATCTCCCGAGGTTGCAGTGATATCATCGGTAGAACAGAGTCAGTAGTATCTTACTTATTGGAAGAATGCCATGAGCTCTTTAATGGCTCCTCCTGGCTTTCTATGCACTATAACTTCATAAGAAAAATCAAAATGATGAGGTTAAATCAGCACAAGTGTGTGACTTTCTGGTTAAGTTGCATAAAATACACAAAGAATTCTATTTCCAGCCAAGATTGAGTGAGAAGAACTGGATTTACTCTCCTGCCTGAACAACCAGTAAACGGACAATGTATTAATATATAAACCATGTTTCTGTGAAGTATTAGACATCAAGTGAAGGTCACTGATTCCTGAAAGGGGGAAACAAATGAGGACTTACAACTGCCAAACTCATGGATCTGCAGGTGCTCCACATATGTGGCTAATTCTTAAAAATTTTTTGTAAAGACGGTCTCGCTGTGTTACATAGGCTAGTCTTAAACTTCTAGCCTCAAGTGATCCTTTCACCTTGGCTTTTTAAAGAGCCGATATTACAGGCATGAGCCACCATCACTCACCTTTAAATCTTTCCTTTGTAATAAAATGTGGCTGGGTGGTCACAGGCTTAGAGTCTAGGGGGCATTACCTGCCATTTTTGTTAAGTTACCATCTTTAGGTGTTCATTTAAGTTTTAATGTTATATGGCTTGACCTGGCACTGAGGTATGCACTTTGGGAAGTATAAGAAAATTTTAAATCCTTTCTCGTGGACTTCCATACATTTCTCTTGAAGACATAAATCCGGAGCATGGTGGTTGTCTGAAAAAGGTCACATCTTGTAATAGGAGTGATACATAAATATTTCTGTAATCTTCATACTTACCACCATGCCTGGAAAATACAGACTACTGTATTCAGTAACTGTTATTTGAATATAAGTAAATCTACAGAAAGTGTTCTTTCTATAGATTTTGTAGATGTTATCACTTAGAATAATTCTCTCTCTAACCTTTTTCAAATTCTACCATATATTCTCAGACTTTGCAAACATAGGACTCCAAAATAAAGTGGATTGTTTCAGTCTCTTTGAAGCCCAGATTTAAATCATACTTTTACCCAGTTTTTAAATCTAAACATGGAAAGTGTTATAAGATGTTGTTTTTGTGCAGCTAGAATTCCTGGTTCTACTACGGAATTTCACTGTGTGAATCCCTGTGTCTGAGTATACTGTATGTTTCACATTTCTTATTTAATTATGTACTTATAGACAAATACACTGAATGTTCAACCTAAAAATCCATTATTTGACTCATATTTAGAGTCATATGTATATATGCATATGTATTTAAAATAAATGCTTTGGGCTAGACGTGGTGGCTCCCAGCTGTAATCCCAGCACTTTGGGAAGCTGAGGTAGGAGGATCCCTTGAGCCCAGGAATTTGAGACCACCCTAGGCAACATAGAAAGACCCTATCTCTACAAAAAAAAAAGTTTTTTTTTTTAATTAGCCAGGCATGATGGTGCTACACACCTGTAGCCCCAGCTACTCTGAGGCTGAGGTGGGAACATGAGCCTGGGAAGTCGAGGCTACAGTGAGCGGTGATGGCGCCACTGTGCTCCAGCCTGGACAACAAAGCAAGACCCAGTCTCAAAATTAAAAGTTAGAAAATGAAGTAAATACTTGAAATATTACAATTATTAAAACAGATGTTTTCCCCAGGGGAAAAAAAGTGTTGAGCAGAGCTGTGTCTTTGCACTCAGAATAAACTGTTACTCTCTTTAAGGCTAGTGGCTCTTCATAGTACCAACCCCTTAACCTTTTTACTTTCCTAAGGCTTTTCTTTGGAAAATCAAGGAGTTAGCACTTTTTCTCTCTGGAAAAATTAAGTGCCTCTACAGAGTTGCAGTACACGTGGTTAACTTCCACCAACTTTGGAGGCCTCCAAAAGCCACCAAATTAAATACTTAAAGCTAAGCATTCATCATTTTTTAACCTGCTCTCTGCAGTCATGCACTTCCTGCTTTTTACTTTGTCAGGGCTCATACTGAAGCTACTCAAAGCTTCATGAAAGAAGAGCTAAATGCTGTCTGAGACTTTCGTCTTGTAACTGTCAGGGTTCTGTTTATCCTGCATAGACAGAAGATGATATGTCCTGACTGTTGAGGAGAAATTAGATTTAATGTGATCTTGTACAGTTAAACCAAAGGCTGGATAGGGATTCTTTATTTAAATCAATTTTCTGTTGTAGCCCTAGGTCTGGAAAACCTTAGCAGCCCCTAATGGGTAAGAATTGAACTGTTTTAAAGATGAGAGATACCTATAGCCAAACCTTTCTGTCATTCTGAGATTTTTGGTGTTTTTACAGATACATAGTCTAAATCTTTCATTAGATAGTATCATGATTATTATTCTGACTTCAACAACTTTTGCATTTTCTAAGGGGAAGTGAGAATTAGGAAACATTTTCCTGTACATCTGTCTATCTATGCCAGTTGTGTTGTTTTGATTTGTCCGGCGTCTTGTGATTGAAACCATCTTATCCTATACTAAAATTCGTGTCATGCTTGTATCTGCTGCTTCACACTCAGGCTGTCAGTTTAATTGAACAAAAAAAGTTGACAGTTTCTATAGCATTGGCACCCTTCTTTCCTTTCTCATTTTTGAATAGTTCAGCCAAATGTTCAGTTTTTGCTGAAATCTCTGGAAATTTCTTCATAGAATTCTTTGTTAGAACATGAATGCCGTGAGACTCTTTTATTAAAGAGCATGCTTTCATCACTAAGTTGAGATTTTGCTCAAAGCTATTTGGTAAATTCCAGCAGTAGAGCAATAAATGTTCAACAAGAACCAGCAGTCGTTGGAGATAAAAAGGGTAGGAATTAATGGGTACTTTGTCACAGGTAAACAGGTGATGGCATGAGGAGGTTTTAACCACCTCATAAATAAATTTTAGCCATTATGTGATGTGGATCACAACTAAACCAAACTAACCAATGTGGGTGTCGGTGTAACTTTGTTTTCTAAAGCAAAAAGGAAATTGAGACGCTAAACCTGAGCTTTTATATGATACTGCTAATTGCCCTTCACCCAACAAACCAATTATTTCTACTCATCACTTTTTGTTGCAAAAGAAATTATCTTGTAAAATATACGTATATAGCATATATCTCCAAAGTAAATATCAGACATCTGTACCTCAGTGAAACTGATAATAAATAAGTTAAAAATTATTCACTGAGTTCTTGATATGTGGAGAGATGAATATTGTAATGTTAAGGCATTCCACCAGCAAGTCTTGAATATAATCAAAATTTTATAAAGCTAATCAGAGTGGAATTAAAAGTTAAAAGACTGCCAAGCCAAAAAAAGTCATTTTTTAGAAAAGTAAATAATTGCTCTATACTTCTATATTTATTATTGATTTATTCACCATTCATTTATTTTTACTTGAGTTCTGTATACATAGGTGAGGGAAAACTTATTAACTTGAGCACTTCTGAAGGCAAACCCAGTAACAGTGGATGGTAAGGAAAATGGGAAAGTTAGCATCTGTTGAACAGAATCTTATAAACTATGCTGAATGACATGTATGCTCTTTTGGTAAGGCCACCCAGTACTATTACTCCCTTACCTTCTGAATGTTTACCAAGTTCAATAAACAGATCTTGCTACATACCAGTGGGAAGTATGTAACAAGAGATTTTAGTGTTTTCAGGTTTTAATTAAGTTACTTAGAAAATTAAGAAGTTTGTTAGAAAGGCATTAGCTTAAAAGCTGTCCTGTGCCTCTGAAGCCATATTCATCACTCACATTCCATCCATAGTGGACCCCCGCTCCGTCACTGCCTTCAAAAACAAATAGGTCTTCATAGGATTCTATTAAAACCCATAGCACCATATGCTTTTATGCTCTGCTTTCTTCCAGCAAACATATGTATTTTAATGTTAATATATATGTTCATTTTATCCTTGGGAATGAAAATCTATTTTTTTTTCCCCATTTATTTATTTTATTGCATTTTAGGTTTTGGGGTACATGTGAAGAACATGCAGAATTGTTGCATAGGAACACACATGGCAGTGTGATTTGCTGCCTTCCTCCCCATCACCTACGTCTGGCATTTCTCCCCCTGCTATCTCTCCCCAGCCTCCCACCCCCCACCCTCCCTCCCCTATTTCCCCCCA
>NW_016107453.1:594328-598134 GCF_001604975.1 Cebus imitator | reverse complement strand
CCCTGGAATCTACTGTCCTGGTTCTCTGCTCAGTCCCCTTTTTGAGCCGGCGTTCCAATCGCCAGCCAAAAGGGCCCCCGGACCGGTGTATTTTTTACGGAGAAGCGCGGCTCTGGGGCGCCGACAAAGCAGCCGCGCGGGGCAAAGCCGCAGCGCTGGCCGGCACGGCCGCGCTGGCCGAAACAGCCGCACTGGTGACCGTGGATCACCTCTGCCGGGGAATTTCCTAGTCTGTGGGCAATAAAAACGCGGCGTCCACTCACCCTCTGCGCTTTCACTGGGAGCTGCGATCCTGAGCTGTTCCTAAACGGCCATCTTGGATCCTCCTCCAAGAATCTTGTTTTTAACTCGCTGAATCTCGAGCCGGGTCTGGTTCGCAGCCAAGTCGCCTCTGCACCACGCGCGATGGTATCTCCGAGGCCCGCAGGGAGAGAGCAGGTAGGCGCTAGCTCCCTCTTCAACTCCAAGCGCGATGTGGGTGCCTCAAAAATCTATTATGAAAATATAAGTATTTAGTTTTTGTAGACAAATAGCACATTATTTAAAGATCCAGTAGTTCTCTACCTGCCTGGTATTACTGATACTTGGTCTAGTGAACAGATGGGCAGCAAGGAATCCTACCCTGGAAACATGTACACATGCACACGCAAACACAATCTCACATAAGCTTTAAGGGGTTCATTCATTTTGTGATGATTGACAATGGATCCCAGTTTAATGATGCTAGGTGATATTTGGATTTAAAGCATCATTACCTTGAGTTTTCTTATATAATTTTTTTTAACTACTTACTGCCCTTTATTACATCAGATGTGAAAATATTTCTGTTTACAAAGGTAATTAGTATGAGCTATAACTATTATTGCAGAATACCCAGTTGCCATACTGTTTATCCTTTGACGTCTTGTTCATTTCTGTGTATTAAGAGGAAACAATTAATATGGTACTTTATCTTACTGGCTATGAAACAAGAATATTATTTTGATATCTGAAGAGTGACCTGTTGCTTCTAACTGACATAAAATGCATATTCCCCATGAGAGGAAAAAACAGCTTACCTGAGGTATTTTATTTTTATTTTACATGATTTTATTAATACATACTAATCAAATCTCCCTTTAGTCTTGGCTTTTTATTTTTTTAAATTTTGTTTAATCCTTTAACTTCTAGGGTATATGTGCAGATCATGCAGGATTGTTACATAGGTATACACATGCCATGGTGGTTTGCTGCATCCATCCGCCTGTCATCTACATTGGGTATTTCTCCTAATGTTATCCCTCCCCAATCCCCCACCCCCATAAATGTTTTAACATCAACAAAAAACTCAGAATTTCTAATAGGTCATAACACTTACTAGGTATTAGAAGAGGAGAGGGTAAAATTAAAAGAAATACAAATGTACTTTTCTTTGAATAGGCCAACCAGTTAGAGGATGTGTGAAGCAGGACCACCATAGTCCAAGAACAGATACACAATATTAAAGCAGATTGCTGTAAATCTCCCTTAAAAAGTCAAGAATATGTCACAGTTGGCATTTTTCGGATGATTAGACCGTATGACAAATCTTTGCAAGGGTCTGAGTTGGTTGAAAACATCTTTTGTTTATGATTTCACCAATACTGTGGGCTTTGCCTTCTGGGTTGCATTAATAATTCTGTTCATCATTAAGGACTACGTATATTTCACTGTTTGACTAAACAAAACTCGAAGGCATAGAAGTCCAAACATTTTCTGGCCTTTCTGTACTCCCAGGTCAGAAGATCTTAGCTCCGTATCCATTCTAGGCTAAAGTTTGTCTGAAAGCATGAATCATGGGGTTGTGTTGGGTGCTAAATTTCAGTTCTATATGCTGCCTTCACTAATTTATGACTATGATCTGTACATCCAAAATAAATTATTTCTGAACTAGCAAAATATCCTGGAAAAAATTTATGAAATCTACCAGATTTGAAAAAAGGCCACTAAATGATGAGAGAATTTAAACCATTCCTATTTCCTACCTTCTATAATGTAAACTCCCATCTTTAATTCCTTGGTTTGCCACCTTTATAACCTGTAACTAGGAGCAATTGATTTAATAAAGGGATTCCTCCTACTCCAAATTGGAGTTAATTTTTCTATTCTTTTCGCAGTTAATATTGTTCTAGCTTTTGTGAACCATAATTAGAAAAGAAAAAGGATTAATTGAAAGTTGAGACAAAATTGTGAAGTAGGAAGATGCCTTCCTCCCTAAGAGGAGAAAGATTGTTAGGGCAATACATGGAGGCTTTGGTAACACGTCCCTATTAGGAAGTGATCTGCTCCCACAAGAAGGAGAGAACAGATGATAGGTGCCTCCTGGATGCTTCTGTGTTATGTTCATTACAAAATCAGAGCCACGTAAGCAAACTGGATACCCTAAGAAGGAACATTGGGATAAGTACTTGGCCCTAAACGAAGTTTTTTTTTGTTCTGGCATTATGAACTAAGTGGACTGTTAGAGATTAGCTGTCCGTTATCCTTCCATCTAATGCATCCATATCGTCAAAACAAAAATGTTGTTAAGAAACAACAAAGGGGTAGAGTGTGAGAATCTACTGCCATTTCCTCCATTGCTTCATTCGAGACTTCTGTGTTCAACTTTGCATGAAATTACCGTTTGCCCTTTTCTACTCAGCTTAAACTACAAAAATCATTTTTTGCCTTTCGGAAGAAAGGAAGGTAGATAAATTTTGCAGTGGACTTTAAAAATTTGGCTCAACTGCTGGCGTTAAAGACAATAAAGGTTGTGATTCAGAGGTTCCTGTGGCAGTTGCCCCAAATGTTACATTTTGTTTTCAGGTTTTTCTTGGAATAGTGACAGTGCATTCAACATTTTGAGGGCCAGAGTGGCAAAATAAACTTAACTAAGTTCATCTCAAGCACAGAGAGATTTAACTCTTAAGTGTGATTTTTAAACGTGCACATGGAGATTTTCTGCATTTTATATGCTCAAGATTTCTTGAAATCCAAGGTGTAAAACTGTGAAAATACTAGCTCTGAATCTATTTATGAAAGCAGGAGAGAATTGTTTTTTTCAGTTTTGGAAACCACCAGGGTGCGATTGAATGCTCCAGGTGAGAGTTTTCCGTGACCTGGAAAGGTTAGGGTGATTCCCCTACAGTGAGTCATTTACTTCCTTCTTGGCAGGATTATGCCTAGGGCTTTTAAAAGCTCTTGACAGTTCACTCCCTTTCATAAGAAATGGGTTTAAAGCACAAATGTCTGTTATGATAACATGCCAGATTTCTAGATCAAGCGGAAAGCTATGGAGTAGGACAGTAGGACTGAATAATTTTAATACGCTTCTCACGTGAACTGTCCAGCAATAAGCTACGTATTCAGACATGACTGGCATTGAGTCATCCTGTCATTAGTCAAATGTTTGAGGCTTTTCCCAAGTCCCAGCAACACCAAATTTGAGAAATCATATAAAAGAAAAATGAAAAAGCCAATACATCTGAGAAATGGAGAAATTAATAAAAAATGTATTGTCACCGGACATGGTGACTCACACCTGTAATCCCAGCACTTTGGGAGGCCAAAGGCGGGTGGATCCCCTAAATTCGGGAGTTCAAGACCAACCTGGCCAACATAGTGAAACCTTGTCTCTACTAAAACTACAAAAAATAACTGGGTGTGGGGTGCGCACACCTCCCACCTAATCGGGAGGTTGAGACAAGCGAATTGCTTAAACCCAGGAGGTGGAGGTTGCAGTGAGCCGAAATTGCACCACTGCACTCCAGCCTGGGCAAGAGTGAGACTCTGTATCCAAAAAAAAAAAA
>NW_016107453.1:532617-594103 GCF_001604975.1 Cebus imitator | reverse complement strand
CTCGGCTCACCACAACCTCCGCCTCCTGGGTTCAGGCAATTCTCCTGCCTCAGCCTCCTGAGTAGCTGGGATTACAGGCACGCGCCACCATGCCCAGCTAATTTTTTGTATTTTTAGTAGAGACGGGGTTTCACCGTGTTGACCAGGATGGTCTCGATCTCTTGACCTCGTGATCCACCCGCCTCGGCCTCCCAAAGTGCTGGGATTACAGGCTTGAGCCACCGCGCCCGGCCTAAAACTACTTTCTAAAGCACCCAAGTACACTACACAGATAAATTAAGTGAGCTTATTAATATCGGTATTTCTGTAAAAATTGGGAAGGCCACTCTTCCGAGTAAAGAGGTGCTTGTTTTCTATGTGAAGACCATGAAGGATATTCTGCACTACTGGGCCTATTTCTGAAATTATATCTAGCTGTAGGTTACTCATTAGTTTAATTAATAAACATTTATTAGCAACCGAATTGTGGCAGGAACTACGCCTGGAGGTAGAAATATGTTACACTCTTATTCCCAGAGAGGAAAATGATTAATGTTGTAAAATGTAAAGAAAAGTTTCTCTTTCAACTTGCTGTAGATGATGTCTAATCCATTTTAGTAGTGCCTATTCTTAATCCTTTAACAAATTATTTTGAATGTTTTTTAAAAGGCAGTGTGATTGTGAGGTGAGTTTAGTACAAATTAAAATGTGCCACATCAGTTGCAAACAGGCAGCACGTAATTATGGGCTAAACACTCTTTCAGAAACAGTAGTGACAATAAATAGAATTGGATATAATTCGCCCCCCTGAGACAGATCTCTTCCTTGTATCTTCTCTGTTCTTTGCTCTGTATTTTAATAATAAGATTAGTCATCTAATGCCAATACAAACAGACTGTAGTATTAATACACAGGAAAATTATTACTAGTAACAGAAGATTTAAAGACTTGAGGGTGATCCAGATTATATGCCTGCAGTTTACAAAAAAAGTTTCTTAAACTCTGCTTATCAATATCCTTATCATGAGCCACTGAACTCTTATGTTTTTCTGATCATATGAATAACTCATCTTAAGTATGAATATTCTGACAGTAGTAATAGCAGTTACTTTAAGAGATTATGTTTCTCTAGAGATAACAGAGGGTTTTTTCCCCTACTGTTCCTGTATGAAAGTTTCTGCATTTTTAATTAAAATTTTAAGAAATTCATCTTTATCCTAGCATAATAAAATAAACCTCACTAGACAATCGAGACCTTTTTATTTATTTATTTATTTATTGACAGAGTCTTGCTCTGTCACCCAGGCTGAGGTACAGTGGCACAATCTTGGCTTACTGCCACCTCTGCCTCCTGGGTTCAAGCAATTCCCCTGCTTCAGCCTCCAGAATAGCTGGGACTACAGGCATGTGCCACCACGCCTGGCTAATTTTTTTGTATTTTTAGTAGAGATAAGGTTTCCCCATGTTGGCCACACTGGTCTTGTGGTCTTGATCTCCTGACTTCAGGATCCACCCACCTCTGCCCTCCAAAGTGCTGTGATTACAGGTGTGAGCCACCACACCCAGCCAAGACCTTGCTATTCTTAGATACATTATTATAGCTCTAGAAATAACAAATTTTAAGTCTGGATGATTTGTATTTTGGCCAAAACTTGTGAGGGCAATTATTTATTTATTTGAATGAAATATGCATGAATCATATATCAAACGGAGGTCTTTTTTTTTTTTAACCTAAAGTAAACAAAAATATGAAAGTATAGGGAACTGTTACCTGTGGAACCTAACAAATTAGAGACAGGTCTCAGTTAATTTAGAAAGCTGACTTTGCTAAGGTTGAGGATGTGCCCGTGACACAGCCTTGGGAAGTCCTGAGGTGGTTGGGACACAGCTTAGTGTTATACATTTTAGGGAGACATGAGGCATCATTCAATATAGGTAAGAAGTACATATATGTAAGAAGGTATATAAGAAGTATACTGGAAAGGCAAGACAACTTGAAACAAAAGGCAGAACACTCAAAAAGTGGGCAGGGGGCTTCTAGGTCCAAGACAGGTGAGATGAACAGTTGCATTCTTTTGAGTTTTCGATTAGCCTCTCCAAAGGAGGCAATCAGATATGCATCTATGTCAGTGAGAATAGAATGGGAGGCAGGTTGCCCCTAGCTAGGTCCCAGCCAGACTTTTCTCTTTAGCTTAGCAATTTGGGGGCCCCAAGAATTATTTTCCTTTTATACCTGTTTTTTTCTTTCTTAACTAAAACGTTTCTGAGCGATAGAGATAACTATCATTTTATTTGGTATGATTTATTTGCCTACTGTCCAACAAAGAAGCTAATCTGATTTTGTTTTCATTTCCAAGCATGATTCCTAGAATGTGTGTAGGTGGTCAAATCAATGAACCAGAACCCTGTATTTTGGCCAAAATTTATTGGGAGATACCCTAAAGTCTTCCCGAATTATCTGATGTTCCCAGGCTTTGCTTATCCAATAGGCATTAGTGAGAAAAGGCTTGTGTTTATGTAGATGCACACACAATGTGCATCTCAGCTCACATAAACAGTGAAGGGTCTGAGCTCACTGTGGATTCTCAGGTCTCATTATCCCTGCAGGAGCTGTGGCCTGGGGAATTTTGAGACCCTGCTGTGCTACTCCTTATTGTGGCAGGCCAGGTCTCACTAATGCAGGCCTCCATAACAACTGTTTCAGTACTGAGTGGTTAAGTTAAATACTAAACGCTAAAAAAAAGCAGATGTTCTTATACAAGGGACTGGAATGTAACAAAAGCCCACCAAGAGTTTTGCCAAGGCCTCTCCTGGCAAAATGAAGGAATTCTTAACAGGACCCATTTAGGATTAATAAGTTTTATTGGGGGTCTGAAAGAACTCCCCAAACCTCCCTGATTTAGCAGGAGACAAGAGTAATCACACCAGCACCTGGACCCATTTAGCTCAAGTAAATGTACTGAGGCTCCAGAGGAAGGTGTTCAGGACTCAGACCTTAGTTATAGATGAAAAGAAGTTAATAACTACGTCTTGAGATGAATGCACACTTACATGTAGACATAGAGCTTAGAAGGTATATAAGCTCTGGAAAACTTTGTAATTTTGGGTTGGTCTGGCGATAATTTCCAGACCTTTTCCCTGTAACAGGCTACGGAAATATCAACTCTCTTCCTCCCTAGTTCATCTGCATCTCGTTATTGGGCCATGAGATATAGCAGCCCAACCCTCAGTTTGGTCTAGGAATATTATTTTCAACCTCTGGGGATTTTCAGGGTCAGTTAGGAATATATTTTGAAGCAGAATGGCAATATTAAATGAGATCAGCAATTGAAAACATGTGAACATATTCACCATTTAATTATCTGTCTCAAAAGAAGATAAGGAAGAATTTAGCACTGGAAACCATGAATGTCACAAAAGCCTAACTTTTAAATAATACCTTTAATCACTTTCCAGTAATCCTAATCCTTTATTCAGATTGACAGAGGGCATTCCTATCTTGCTATTTCTTCTCCCCAGACATTAGCTTAATAATTAGCTAAACAATTTTATGCATTAGCTAAAGAATAACGGAACTCCAGAAACCTAGGGTAGTAAATGAGAGACTGAATAAGCTAAATCTGAACCTTCTGCACAATTAAAGGAGCTATTAGCATGGCCCAAAAGAATATTACCTGCGCATACAAGAACTAGGAAGTCAGGCAGATACTCCTGGAACAGACTGTCTTTTCTAACCATTCAGTTATTTCTTTGTTTTTAACTGGTAGATTTTTTTGTTTATTTTTGTTTTTGTTTGAGGGAGTGTCGCCCTGTCTCCCAGGCTGGAATGCAATGGCCCAATCTTGGCCTACTGCAACCTGCACCTCCCAGGTTCAAACAATTCTCCTGTCTCAACCTCCTGAGTAGCTGGGATTACAGGCACCTGCCACCACACCCAGCTAATTTCTGTATTTTTTATAGAGATGGAGTTTCACTATGTTGGCCAGGCTGGTCTCAAACTCCTGACCTCATGATCCACCCACCTCTGCCTCCCAGAGTGCTGGGATTACAGGCGTGAGTCACTGCGCCCAGCCTGTTTTTAACTTTGTAATTTGCTTTGTAGAACCATGTTAAGTTTGGACCATTTTAGATTATCCTTGAAAGGCTAGATCACACAGTGATTAAGAGAAGAGGCTCTGGAGCCAGGCAGTGAGAGTAACCCATTCTTGCTCTAACACTAACTAGCTGTGTAACTGTGGGCCAGAGATGTAGCCTGTATAACCACAATCTCCATTGTGTGTCATGCCTCACCTATATATAAGGTGAGGAGAGCTGCTATGCCTCTGTGATGGGGCTGAGACGAAGATTTAATGAGTTACCAGCATAAAGCTTTTAATAATATACTGTCTCATTCATAAGCAGTCAATGCATGTTGAACTCTTATTAATTAGAGGAAAGAAGGGGGTCGATGAGTTATAAATGAGGCCTGAGTGGAAGAAATAAATGTGTATTGAGTACCAGCAATGGACTGAGCATCATACTAAGTACATTTAATGTCAAAATACTGTCTGAAAAGTACTGCTATCTGAATTGCACTGATGGGAAAGTCGAGGCTTTCGTGTTTATTTTTAAATGGATGTTAATAATTAGTGGGAACATATGCTGTTTGTGGTGATAGTAGAAGGGGAGATCCAGATGTTGGTTATCAGAAATAACGTCCACATCCTCTAAATTAAAATTTAGCTTGAAGCAGTAATGCCAAGGCCAGTCTGGGGCCTTAGCATCCTGGTGCACCTGCTTGTTGGTGACAGTCCTTTCAGGACAAAAAGTCTTACAGAAACATTCATAGATGACTAATTGGAGAAAAAAGAAGTTATGATGAAAAGCAATAATTACTTTTTTTTTTTTTAAATTAAAAGGCTCTTACTCTGTTTCCCAGGCTTGAGTACAGTTGTGCAATCAGGGCTTACTGCAGCCTCAACCTCGTGGGTTCAAATGATCCCCCTGCCTCAGCTTCCCAAGCAGCTGGGACTTCAGGCATGTGTCACTGCACCTAGCTAATTTTTAAATTTTTCTTGTAGAGAAGGTCTTGTAATGTTGTCCAGGCTGGTCTCAAACTCTTGGCTTCAAGTGATCCTCCTGCCTCAGCCTGCCAAAGTAATCCTTACTTTTTTAATGAAGTGCTTTTTTTTTCTTATTTAAACTCTTTAAGGAAAATAACCATCCTATTTTCTTCAAAACAATAAATACAAGGGAGAAAAATGAAATAGAGCAACTAAGAAAACACTCATGAGGGGCAGGAAGGCACATCATGATTAAATGTAGTTAGTTGCAACCCTTTCTGTCTCCAGCCTTGGACGTATAATGCTAATAACAGAACTAGAGAGATTTCTAAGACTTCGGTGCTTAATAACAAGCAGGCATCGAGTGTGGTGGGGCAGTATCCTGATCACACAATTCTGCATATCAAATGTCCTGCACAATCAACAAGAGCCATAATCTCTGATGTTTTAAAATGTTCTCTTTTATCTTCTTTTGACTATAGAGAGATATAGCTTATCAGTCACTACCTCTCTAAGTACTTTTCTTCTAAGATTTAAAAGGTCATCTTCTGATTTGTAAATTCAACCGGATTTCACAGTACAGATGAGAGTTGTAATGATGTGTTGCCAAGAACTGTTGCAAGCTGTGATGTCTGTCTCTCTGGGCATTTTGGAGAAGCACATTTCTTTTAGGAAAAAAGAAATTAATAAGCAGATGAGTGCAGGTTTGTTTTATTTTTATTGTGGGTATGTATTTGTTTTTTCAAGCATAGGAGAGGGGCCTCTATGGTGGGCATTCACCAAGCAAATACAGATCATCCTCTGGGTCAGGCACTGTGTTATTGAGGTTCCCAATAAAGCAAAAGAAGATCCAATCCAGCCCCATGGATCTCACATTAAAGAGGGGAGTAAGAATCGTAGATAACGTAGTAAGTCTCAACGTTAGGTGTATTAATGGGGATTTGCACGGTATTTCATGGAAGCACAGAGAAAAGGGTACCTCGTTTCACCTGAGGTGGCAAGGAAATGGCCCCTAAGTTGACTAAGCAAAAGGAGAAGGAGAGGCACATCCTAAGACTGGGCGTAATACAAGAGCCGCATACTCTCTACCCCACCAACACACATACCATCTCTGGAGTAAATTTTGTACCTTCCAACTGGTTTTCAGGGTACTCATGACACATGGGTTAGTAGCTTTGCCCAAATGACCAAAATTCTATTCCTGACATGAATTTTCACAGCTGGTTTTGTTTGTTTGTTTGTTTGTTTTAATGAAGAAGAAATGTGTGTCTTTAGAAATCATCTTACAAAATCGCATAGTGGAATGCATGTAGTGATGCAGTTGTTGAGGACCAGGGAACCTTTGTCCTGATTTTTTGTTAGGATGGATGTTTTCAAATAAAACTAGAGTAAAAATGAAGCACTTAAGATAAAATGTAATTGTTACTGAAAAAATTAGAATCTGATAGCTCAGAAAGAACTTAGGTAAAATAAGTACAGTTTAGCAATGGCCTTTCTCCAAAAAAAATATAACATCTCTTAGAGCTCAGTTACTCCTTGGCTTACAAAATAGTGGTTAAAGACCCTTGTTTTCTCATTTTGATGATAATATAAGATACTGATGATGAGATTATCTGTGCAACATTGCCTCTGGTCTTCAGAATGTGCGTGTGGAAATATTATCTCACATATGCCCCTGTACATTTGGGTGGGAAAAGAAAAGGACCTAATTTAAACCTGACAGACCTCAAATCTATTCTCGTTCTATAGCAGAGAAAATGTTGAGTAAGGAGGACAGTCATCATCTCTGTTGAGAATGCTGAATGCTCTTGTAGAAATGAAAAGCAGCCAATCTAAGTAATTACCCATTAAGAAAGGAGTAGGAGAAATGTTTAGAAGGGAGACCTGCAGGCCGGGCACAGTGGCTCAGGCCTGTAATCCCAGCACTTTGGGAGGCTGAGGTGGGCGGATCTCGAGGTCAGGAGATCAGGACCATCCTGGGTAATGTGGTGAAACCTCGTCTCTACTAAAAATACAGAAAATTAGCCGGTCATGGTGGCACATACCTATAGTCCCAGCTACTTGGGAGGCTGAGGCAGGAGAATCGCTTGAACCCAGGAGGCGGAGGTTGCAGTGAGCCACAGGTCACGACACTGTACTCCAGCCTGGATGACAGAGCAAGACTCTGTCTCAAAAAAAAAAAAGAAGAAGAAGAACGGGGAGACCTGCAAAAAAGATGATTCACAATGCTTTCACATCACCGGATGAATTCGTGGAACCCCTAACCCAACACCAATGGAAGAAGCAATATTTTGCACAAACTTGATAAGGAGTTTTTCTTTTTCCTCCCACAGCCTCGTCACGTGTTCAATATGCTAAAGAAGTATGTCCGTGCAGAACAGAAGGACAGACAGCATACCCTAAAGCATTTCGAACATGTGCGCATGGTGGACCCCAAGAAAGCTGCTCAGATCCGGTCCCAGGTAAGCGCAGGGTATCATAATCTGCAGCTTTGACAATCCAGGATTCTTGCTTCTTGGTTGGTGACAGGATCCCAGACATTCTCTGAGCACCTATGGGTGTTTTCCCTATGGCAAGAGCTCTTTAACTTCTGGTAAATTCTAAAAGCTTGTCTTAGAGCAACATGTGGTTTGGCATTTTCTGAATTACGAAAATAACAATAAATATAAAAATCTTAACTGTCTACTGCTAACTGATTGCTAAGGAACTGATTAAAACCAATGACTAAAAGGAAGAAAACAAAAGTTGTATGGACTAAAATCTTAAAACTGGTTCAACTAAAGTATGGCAAGCAATCATAAACCTACTGCAATATTTAGATTTAATGTGAGCCTAAATGAAGCCCAGTAATAATAAATTTTATACTTCCCCCCATTCCCAAAGGCTGAAAACTGGAATCTACTTTAGGAAATATGAAATTTTACATTTTTTTGAATGGATGAGCTAAAAAATATACATATTTTAAAAGTATATAGATATACAAATATATACATATATGCAAAACATATGTATATATAAATATAAATATATATGTATATAGCATGAAATATCCAATCAAGTTGAAATATGTTGTTTTCTATGGGGAAATTTGCAAAGAAATGTATTTAGGGCATCAGGGTCTATTTAGAGAGCCTCAGTATTAGGAATCAGAGTTGGCAGAGGTGGCATTTTTAATTGGCTGTTAGAAGCACATAAGATAATAGTAAGTTTAAAGATAAGTCTTAAAGCTGAGCTCAAAAGTTAGAGAACAGAAATAGGAGAACAAGAAAAATAAAGTTGCCCTTTCAGTTAAACGTTTTAGCAGTGGCAGTGTTTGTCAGTGTTATTTTGGAAGTTTGTATCTACCTGCAGTGCTTGGTAAGAAAAATAACCATTCCTACCCCAGATGTTGTTTAACTGGAGTTGTCATCCTTTGATGCAGGTTATGACACACCTCCGTGTGATTTACGAGCGCATGAATCAGTCTCTCTCCCTGCTCTACAATGTGCCTGCAGTGGCCGAGGAGATTCAGGATGAAGTTGGTAAGTAAGCTGTTCTTTTGATGCTGCACATGGAAATATATTTTCCCCCAGAAGAAAATCGAGGAAGTGAGTTATCTGTTTCAGGAATATGGAAGTTAATAGAACAGGTTGCCTTTAAGGGTGAAACTGCCGGGGGATGGAACTATGGAACTAGCTTTCTAGCCTTAGCAATTGAATCAGTTCTTACCTTGCCACCCTTTTAAGACTGGAGGAACGTCGCCTGACCTTAGGGTATATTTTTGTAATAATTGACGCTTGTTATTGAATTATATATGACAGCATTTTTTTTTCTAATTTGAGCAATCTTGTTATAGTTCTTAAATTATGATGCTTGGATAATTTACAATTAGTGGGGGGAAAAGAAACTCATTCTTCGTCTTTTGAGTGACGTGATTGTTCCATCTTACAAATGAAAAAGCTCAGACTTGGAATTTGAGTAACTTACTGGCCTGTGTCACATGCATTCTTAGTAGCACAACCAATACACATAACTGTGACTTCTGACTTTGAGGTTGTTGTTTTATTCAAAGTCACGGCTCTCTTTTAAGGCAGAGGGGGAAGCCGTGAGTGTTCTCTGAACCACATCATTGTTTAAACTTAAAAGATAGTGGGCTATTCAACGTATATTCTGAAATAATTATACTTTCACAAGAACTTGGAAAAATAATACTGAGAGGCCCCATGCATCCATCACCCACTTGCCTCACCGATGACGTCTTACATAACTATAGTCCATTATTAAAACCAGGAAACTGCCATTGTGTGCCCACTGTCTTTTATGTCCCCAGTTTTCCTGATGACGTATGTTTAATATTTCATTTACATTCTCTCATTTCTGTTTTTCTTGGAAAGGGAATAAAATACCACGAGTCTCTGTAAACCAACAAAATGCCCATAACTGTTTAACTTTTCTTCCAAAAGGTACACAGTATAGGTACATTTGCTTATGTTCAACATAAGCAAATGTACCTATACTGGAGATATAGTGTGTAGTCTACCAACATATAAGCAATGTATATCTGGCATATCCTTCTCCATAAAGAATCCTTCCCTTTGTTAATTGGGTTGGGAATAGATGCGGGTTATCATCTGAATCAGAACACCCAGGATGTTGCAAATGAATATACCCAGTACAGTAAGTCCCACTTTGAGGTGCCTGAAACACCACTCAAGAGAACAGCTGGCCTCACTTTTTCCATTTTATGGCAGTGTGATTCTGCTCCTTCTTTCCTGACTTACACAGCCTTGTAAATGTTGTTTGTATTGCTGTCAAATATTTGGCATGTGTCAGGTGATGATGTTCTGTTCGGTACTGTACATTAATGGATGGAATCTGAAATTACACTTTGGGCTACATAACTTGCAAAAGAAACTTCATTATGTCAGCCAGGCGTGGTGGCTTACGCTTGTAATCCCAGCACTTTGGGAGGCCAAGGTGGGCACATGAGGCCAGGAGTTTGAGACCAGCCTGGCCAACAAGGTGAAACCCCCTCTCTATTAAAAAAAAGAAAAGAGAAAAGGCAACTTCATAGTGTGCCAAGATAGTAGAGGTGGAGTTTTTAGTCTACACCATGAATTGAGAACAGAGATTTCCAATTAATTTTTCACTGTATCAAGTTTCTTTAGGAAATGAATACACTTTTCAGGTATACTTGGAGAATTGACATCAGTAAGGAACTTTTTAAATACTGTATATTAAATAAGTGTAAAAAGGCTCTCCAAAAAGTTCTAGAAGGTTCAAAATCATATAATTTATCACAGTCTTAATGAACTGAAGCTAAAATCTTGTAGATAACACCATTTTGCTTTATAGCTATCTTAATCCTATTTTCGCATGTGACTTCAGTTGAAGTGGCATTAGGTAACATCAAACTCTAGGGAAATAAGCCATTAGAAAGGACTAAAAAGTTGATGACCAATATTCCACTCTCACCCAGGAACTATTGTTGATTCTTTCTAATTAAATTATTAGAACTTTTTATTTGGCACTATACTACTGAAAACATTAGCCACTAATGAGTCACATTTCCACAGAACAGATGGTGGTTCAGATATCTTGAGTATTATGAAATGTCCAAGAATAGGGCAGCTCAGTAAACTTCAAATCTCAGTAACAAGGAGGACATTTAGATCATTAGTATCATGGAATCTTTTCCTTTATAAAGAAAAAAAAATACAGCCATTAGGTTGGATTAAGAGAATATTATGTATATGCTCTTTGTGTGTGTGTGTGTGTGTGTGTGTGTGTGTGTGTGTGTGTAATATGCTCTTAATCCAACCTAATTGCTAAGGTTATTTTTTAAATAGTGATATATGTATATATTCTAAATATATTAGTTGCCAAATTCTGAAAGATAACTTTTTTTAAAAAACTTTTCGTTTGGATCCTGGGTGCTTCCATTTTTAAATGACCGTTTTCTATAGAAAAAGAAGTTTGCAGTAATGAACACTGTGCACTGTCTGAGCTCCTAGTGTCCAAGCAACAGAAGCGGTTTGCTGAGGAGAAGAGCTATTTTGAGTTGAACCTAGTTGTCATCTATCATCCTTTTTCATTTGAAGGAACGTTTAAAGCAATACGTCACTTTTAAGTAGGAATATAGTTGAAACAAGATTGGCTATGGGTGCTAATTGCTTAAGCTGAATGTTATTAGAGGTTCCTTCTGTTGTTATTCTTTTGTTTGTGTTTGAAATTTCTCAGAATAAAAAGTATTGCTTTTAGCTTACTTTCTAAATAGGATCTTCATAGATTTTTTTTCTCCAGGTTGTGTCTTGTACTGTTTCTAATATTCTCTGATTAAATGCTTTGTCATTAGTCTGAGTTGCATTTATTTGTTATTTCTGTATTTAATCAAATTTTAGATTTGGAGTCAGTCAGTGCAAATAGGAGGATACTAAAATTCAGAGACACTGGCAAAAGGAGAAAATTTTAAAGTTCCTAAAAATGCATGCCTTTGTATAAACGTTTGTGCTTATAATTGCAAGCAATTAAGATGTGCTTAATGCAGTCAGACATCTGTTTTAATTAAATAATGGTAGCAGGTGCTTTATGGATAAGAGATTTTCAACGATCTGGGGAACTCCCAGTATCGTCAGTGGGACAGATATATCTACTTCAGTAAATTATGCTTCCAATTAGAATTCTCTTTTATGGGTAAAAATAAGGAAGAATGGAGCCATGCTTAGAAAGGGGTGCTGTGGGTGAAGGGGACAATTGACATCGAATTTATGAGCAGTAAATTGTGTCCAGAGCATGGGTTCATGCTTGTGAGTTCTAGCCCTGGCCGTTTTATCTTCCGTTGTTCTTCCCTGAGGCATCCTATCTGTTTATGCTACTTTCCCACTAACTTCATTGAATCCCAAATTTGTGTGTCTAGCAACAGCCAGTATACTGCATCCCAGTGCCATATTCTAGCCTCTAAATTATCCCAGGTGCCTCTGAACCTCTAATCAAGGTATATAAGAGAAGACTTATGTTCTTCTGGAAATTGACTTGTTTTACACTCTGAGTTCTCTTGGTTGGCCTAAACTTATCCATGATGCTTTCCTCTCTCTCACCCATTATTTCTTTTCAATTGCAAGTTCTGTGTATTCTGCCTCCTGTGTTTATGTGAAATCTCTGCACATCCACTACTTTAGCTGAGATCTTGTCGTCTCCTCGGTGTCATTAGACTCCCAGCCAGTCACCCTACCTCTCATATCACAGCGGCCCCCTCCCGCTCTACTTCCTCCTTTTCAGAACTATGCAAGTTTCCTGCTAAAAAACAACAACAAAAACGAACAAACAAAAACAGCTGCAGGCCAGGCACGGTGGCTCACGCCTGTAATCCCAGCACTTTGGGAGGCTTTGGGAGGTCAAGGCAGGTAGATCACCTGAGATCAGGAGTTCAAGACCAGCCTGGCCAACGTGGTGAAACCCTGTCTCTACTAAAAATAGAAAAGTCAGGCATGGTGGCAGATGCCCGTAATTCAAGCTACTCCAGAGGCTGAGACAGGAGAATCGCTTGAGCCCTGGAGGCAGAGGTTACAGTGAGCTGAGATTGCATCACTGCACTCCAGCTTGGGCAACAAGAGCAAAACTCGGTCTCAAAAAAAAAAAAAAAAAAGCTGCTTGTGATTCTTTCTTGCTTGATTGCTTGAAAAGTTGCACCTTTCAAGATTCAAGTGAAATGCCAAGTTCTATAAACCCTTTCTAATTTGCAAAGACAGCAAGAGAAAAGAGCTGGTATTTTAGTGACAGCCAGATAGCCAACTAATGAGTGCCTGTTTATGATAATGCTAATGATCAGATTATTTATGAATGTTCTCCCTTGGGGTACAGGACCCGAATATAGAGATGTGGCAGGTGGTTTAGGGTAAGAGTGGAGACTGATATTTATTCTACATCCCACTCAGGGAGCCAAGCCCTCTGGCATCGTGCAGGTCCACTGGAAGTGGGGCTTCCTTGTATTTCACACAAATGCAACATATGAGCTAGTGATGTGATAGCCTCCCCAGTTTACAATTGAGGAAACTGAACCTAAGAGAGGTTACCAACTTGCCCAGCTCAGATACTAAAGTGATGACAGTGGCATGGAAGCCAAGATCTGCCAGAAGTCCAAAATCCCTGTTCTCTCTGCTACCTATTTTCCTCTCTGAAGTAGAATTTTCCCCTACTTAACCTCAGTATCAAAGCACTGGGTATCCACTACCATACTCTAACTTGTAGTAAATTATTTGTTTATATCTTTACCAACCCTCCTTCTGTGAACTCTTCGAGATATATGTTGGTCTTCCTTGCCTCCTCAAGATCGAGCAGGGACCCTTGTACTTCTTAGATATTAGTAATTATAGACATAAGGTTGAAGCTAGTCCCCAGGATCAAAAGGCAGGTGCTCCTTAACTTGGACTGATCAAGTGAGCTCCTCCATAACCCTAAAGACCTGCCCGAAACTCCTTCCTTGACATCTAGCATAAGCACTGCACAAAAAACAAATTTCTTTCCCAGGCCACAGCATTCTCTAAAGCTGTGACTGATCAAGTCAACTAAATGGATGTGGTTGGCAAAGATAACAAAGCATAAATCAGAGCCCTGAGAACCGTTATTAATAACATTTTTTTACAACATGGTCTTTTATTGTACCATGACCCTCTGCTGTTTGGTCATCTACCCAATTCACATACCTTGGCACTTGATTTAATTATCTTGTCCTGTTTGACCACCGATCACAGTCTGAGGCTATTCACATGACAGGTAAGTGTGAATTTTCAAAAGTGTATTGTTAGTTGTGTTATCAAAGGCCCATGTTTTATTTTATAACTTTATATTATTTTTTTCACTCAGTTTTAATTATCATGTGCAAGTTCCCAGGCTTAGTCGTTTATTAGTCAATGTTTTTACAAAAAAATAAAGTGATTTTAGGCAGATTATGAAGATTTCTTGCAAAGAATGGCCTCAGGCATTGTTTGTATAGGGATAAAATCCTCTTCTCTATTTCAAATCAATATGCAGGACTTTATTAATATTTTTCCATTCAACAAACAATGGAATCATTATTTCAGTGAAAACATGCCTCCTCTTCAATGCTCATATTCTGCTTTAATTATTTTTAATCCTTCATCCTTTCAACCTTTGCTTTGTCAAATTATTATTTAAAAATCATTGGGTTTTATTTTATTTTATTTTATTTGCTCTTTGTTATCTTCCTTAAATCTCTGCTAAAAAGATTCTATTCTGCTCTTTGTATTGGCACTGAGGTTATTTATCAAAGTCTGCTCCTCTTTGCAGCTACCTCAAGGCTAAAAATGTAGCTCTCTTCAGAGATGGCTGTTTTACAGGATGCTGTAACAACCGATTTATGAGAAAGGCAGTAGGAAGTAAAGAAGGAACAAAGGCATAATTGTTTCATACCCATTTTTTTTCTTCTAGCATTCAAAATTAATAAAAACATGAATTATTATAAACCAGATGCGGGAAAGATCTGTGGCTGAATAAATCCATAGTGAATGGAGTAACATTGAAAGATGTGGCAGGAAATCAAGAAACTCACAATAATGAAAGAATGCTTATTTTTTATTACCATTTTACTGTGGCCTCTTAATAAAATGTTCCACACTTCAGGAAGAATGCAGCATGGTTATTTCAAAGACAGAGTTTCCATATTCTGTTTCTAATAAGCCTATTGATTTGGGGGTTTAGTGAGTCCATAGTAGACTAGGTTTAAAATAGAATATTTACAGCACTTCCCAGTCCAACAACATAGAAATTTAATACTATTGAGAATTTCAAGTATCCTTATTTGTAGTTGCTAGTCAAAGATGAATATCAAGGAGAGAAAAAAAATCATAAAAGCAAAGTGAGAGAGAGCTGTCACTTTGTTCTTATAAGAATATAGCTGTCACTTCGTTTTTCATAATAAATGCCTTTTAAATGTATATAGACTTAGTAGTTTACAACTGGCATAAGTATTTGGACATAAGAACTTTTTTTTTTTTTTTTTGGAGACAGAGTCTTGTTTAGTCATCCAGGCTGGAATGCAGTGGTGCAATCTCGGCTCACTGCAACCTCCGCCTCCTGGGTTCAAGCGATTCTCCTGCCTTAACCTCCCAAGTAGCTGGGACTACAGACGTGTGCCACCATGCCTAGCTAATTTTTTGTGTGTTTTTAGTAGAGTCAGGGTTTCACCATGTTGGCCAGGCTGGTCTCAAACTCCTGACCTCAGGTGATCTGCCCACCTCAGCCTCCCAAAGTGCTGGGATTACGGGCATGAGCTACGGTGCCCAGCCAAGAACATTTACACATATCAATGACAACCAAAACGTTGTTCCTGCATTGGTTTTATAATAGTTTCAGAGCCCCTTATTCGTATATTCCCTAGTGTTATTAACTAACAGATATGACCTGTGTTTAGCTGTTGGTGTCTAAATGTGTATCTTTGACCCAAGACAATTTCTCTTCCAAAATAGAACCACTCATTTATAAATGAAAATTCATTGTCAAATGAATGGACCTACATACAAAGTATTTTATGCTTCAAAATGGTGAAGTACAGTATACTATTAAGACAGCCTCCCAGTCTTCCAGGAGTTGGACTGGCATGTTGAAATGTTTCCAAACAACAAGATACAAATGTGTGAATGCCGGTACACTTCATACCTTAGGTCCCCAACTGTTCTGTCTGCAGACTTGAGAGACCTCAGGTGTCGAACTCACCCATGGTGGTGGCTGGTAGAGTGCTTTGTATACATTTAGCTCTCTGTGCCTTTTTTTTTGTTGTGGTATTATATAAACTCTCTTTTTCTTGCTTTGGAGTTTAATTATGGAATCTGCAAATGTTGTGTATATGTCATCCAGATGATCTGTGAAGTCATTTATAAGGACCTTTAAAAGCTCACATGTGATACAGCATCCGTTTTCCTGAATGATTTTTATAGTTTTCCCATTTGGCCAACAGATACTCTTTTATGCATTTCTACTCCATAATTTTAGGGGAAAGTAAATCCTTTTAGCTACATGAAAAAGAATACATTTCTAGGAAGAATGAATGTAAAAAATGTTTTCTTTAAAAAAAAAAATCACTATCTCTATCATCCTGGCAGACAAATTGTTGACCTTAATATGTATAATTCAGTGCAATATACTGATGTTGTTTATTGTGCTCCAAATGGACGCTGGCAGTAATTTGCAGAATTAAACATCAACCACAGTGTTTTCTTCATGCCATTGCAGTGGTTTACTATGGATTATTTTGTTCAGTTCAAATCAATGATGTATGTTCAGATTCTTTGCCAGTTTTTTTAATTAGGTTGTTTGCCTTTCTGATTTTCTTATTTTTATTTTTGGAAACAGAGTCTCACACTGTCACCCAGGCTGAAGTGAAGTGGTGCAATATCAGTTTACTACAACCTCCGCCTCGCGGGTTCAAGCGATTTTCATGTGTTAGCCTCCCTAGTAGTTGGGATTACAGGCACGCACTACCACATCTGGCTAATTTTTTTGTATTTTTAGTAGAGACGGCGCTTCACCATGTTGCCCAGGCTGGTCTCAAACTCCTGAGCTCAGGCAGCCTGCCCACCTCATTCTCCCAAAGTGGTAGGATTATAGGCGTGAGCCACCATGTTCAGCCTGCCTTTATTATTGAGTTGTAAGAATTCTTATATATTCTGGGTGCTGTTAAATTCTTATCAAATACATGATTTGGAAATATTTTACCCAATCTGTAGGTTGTATTTTCATTTCCTTGATAGGATTCTTTTGACCCACAAAATTTTTTAACTTTGAAGCCTATTTTATCAGTTTTTTTCCTTTGTTGCAGTTACTGTGATATCGTATCTAGGAAACCGTTGTCCAAAACAAGGTCACAACAATTTATACCTCTGTTACCTTCTAAGAGTTTTGTGGTTTTAGCTCTTACAGTTAAATATTTGATTCATTTTAATTTTTATATATGGTGTGAAGTCAGGGTTTGACTTTATTCTTTTGCATATAAATATCCAGCATCTGAGCATCATTTGTTGAAAAAAACTATTCTTGCCAGGTGCAGTGGCCCATGCCTATAATTCCAGCACTTTGGGAGGCCAAGTTGGGCAGATCACTTAAGCCCAGGAGTTCAAGACCAGAATGGGAAACATGGCAAGACCGCATTTCTACAAAAAGTTATCCAGTTGTGATAGCATCTGTCTGTAGTCCCAGTTACTCAGGAGGCTGAGGTGGGAGGATCTCTTAAGCCTGGAGACATTGAGGCTGCAGAAAGCCTTGATCATGCCACCTGGGCAATAGAACAAGACCCTGTCTCAAAAAAAAAAAACGAAATAAAAAGACTACTCTTTCCCCAAGTGAATGGTCTTGGCACTATTACCCAAAAATCAATTATTTGTTGATAATATGGGTTTATTTCTTAATACTTAGTTATTTTCCTTTGATCGATGTGCCTGTTATCACTGTAGTACCACACTGTTTTGATTATTGTAGCTTCATAGTAAGTTTTGAAATCAGCAAGTGTGAGTTTATCTGTGTTCTTCTTTTTCAATATTGCTTTGAGCATTTGGGGTCTCTTGCATTACAACGTGAATTTTAAAGCCTTCCCCAACCCCACCACCATTTCTGCAAAAAAAGGTGAGGATTGCATTGGATCTGTAGATCATTTGGGGGGAATATTTATATATAAATTTGTTAATGAGGTTTTAAACAACACTGTAACTACTAGAACTGATACCTGCTGTGAAACGATTCTACCTTGAGCCCCATTCAGGAAGGTTAGTATTTAGAAGTAGCAAGAGAATTGATTTAGCATGCTGTCATCTTTTACTCCAAATTTTGGTAAGATTCCAGAGAAATTATTTGTGAGCTTTTCCTTAAACCATGATAACTGTGACATGTCAGTATTTTTTGTCTGTTTTTATGCCATTCTTTTATTTTTGTGCATGTGTGGGCATCTCAACCAAATGGCTGGAGCCTACGGCAGGGTCTCCCACGCCAAAGTCTGCTATTTCTTTTGATGATCCAATGCAGTTCCAAAGCTATTTTCTTGACTTACCAGCTCGTTTGTATGGCTCTGTAATTTGAAACAAAATCTAAAAAATCCGAATTAAAATGATTGGGGAGTGAAGTCAGACCACAGTGGTGGCTGTGGGACTACTTCCTGGCATGGAACACTAGAGCAGATGTGTCCTGATTTTGTTGTAGAGTCTTGGGAATAACCAACGATTTTAGACTGAAACAAAGGCTGGTTATTCTGTTTTTCACAAGCAGCTGCCTTCAAGGTTCATTTCTTTAAAACGGTAGGGAAAAAAATTAGTGATGTTTGCCACCCTGAGTATGGAGATGAATCCAAATTGAGATTAATTTTGAAATATGTTTTCATGAAAACTAACTGGGAATGAGATGAATTTGTTTCATGTGAGACGAGTTTGGAAGGCATATTAATTTGCTTCTTGGTATTCAACTCAGAAACAAATGTTGCATGTATTCTCTGAGTAAGCTCCATTAGTTAATAATTTTCCTGCCATATACACTATGGGCTGCATTAGAAAGTAAATCATAGAAGGTTAGGTATAATATCTCATCAAAACTAGTGGATTCATCTATTAACCGGTCCCGAGTTATGGGACCTGTCCAAAGGAATGTTGACTTGATGTGCATCTAAACACTATTTGTGAAGGGGCTTTGGCCTTCAAGCATGAAACAGGTGGTCACAGGATCAAGGCCAGGGTGTTACTTAATTTCACCTCCTGTTGATGAATTCGTTGACCTCAGACAGTGCATTTAAAAGAGCCTGTTTAATGTGTTTGTCTTGATAATTATTATGGATTTACATGTGCTCATAAAAGCATGAGTTAAAATCTTTTTTGTCTGAAACAGTGCTTGGCAACAACTTGTATTGTCTTGTACATGTCATTTGTGTCTTTGCATTTGGTTTGGGGGCATTGAAATTAGTCTGTCCATCCCCTGAGGGCAGATACTGAGGTGTGGGACCTGTCTTGAGCTTCCTGTGTAGCACTGAAGTTGCTATAGCTGCGTGTTCTCTAAAATTTTTGTATATGTGATTTAATTGTTAATGCTTACAATTTTTAAGTAGTTATAGTATTCTGATAGAAAATAGATTTTGTCAAATGAAAACTAACTTTATCATCACCACTGAGATATTAATAGGCAGATGACTTCGTTCTCAGTCACCACTTTCATTTGTAAGGGAGTCTCAGGTTTTCAAAAGTATGATAGACTGGGTGCAGTGGCTCATGCCTGTAATCCCAGCACTTTGGGAGGCAAAGGCAGGAGGATTTCTTGAGGTCAGGATTTTGAGACCAGCCTGGTCTACATGGCAAAACCCCATCTCTACTAAAAATTTAAAAATTAGCCAGGGATGGTGGCACATGCCTGTAATCCCAACTACTCTGGAGGCTGAAGTTAGAGAATCACTTGAACCCAGGAGGCAGAGGCTGCAGTGAGACTGCGTCACTGCATCCCAGCCCGGGCAACAGAGCAAGACTCTGTATCCAGTGATGCTTAACTTCTGTTGCCAAGTTAAACAAAACTGGGTTTGCAGAGCTGTTTATTTACCTTCAGCATCTTTTCATTGAAAATGTGGTGGGTGGAAGAAATGTCCCTCTTAGCATTTGTGACTCAGTAATAAGTTGCTTCCCAAGTTCAAAGACTCCACACCCTTAAATATGTAAGTCAGTGTTAAAGTATTTAAAGAGAACATGAATATCAGCTACATTCTGCATTTTGCAGGATTTTTGTATTATTTTGTATTCTCTGTTTGCTTAGAAGTCATAAGCCAACCCATGAAACATGCCAACAAAGATACCTTCTTCCATATGATTATTGCAGCCAGATTTTTCAGTGCAGGACAAGCAAAGGGATCTCTGAAAGGGTGAGGTAATAATTCTCAGACAGGTCTTCATCATTTGCAAGAGATCAGACATACAGAGTTTAGCTCTGGGAATGTTAATAGCTAGAGCCCCTGTTAGCAGATGGCATGTTAGTGACCTGTTGCTGCTGGCTATTAAATCATACACATCAGCCGGGTGTGGTGGCTCACACCTGTAATCCCAGCACTTTAGGAGGCCAAGGCAGGCAGATCACAGGGTCAGGAGTTTGAGACCAGCCTGACCAACATGGTGAAACCCCATCTCTACTAAAAACACAAAAATTAGTCGAGTATGGTGGCACTTACCTGTAATCCCAGCTACTTAGGAGGCTGAGGCAGGATAATTGCTTGAACCCAGGAAGCAGAGGTTGCAGTGAGCTGAGATCATGCCACTTCACTCCAACCTGGGCAACAGAGCGAGACTCTGACTAAAAAAAAAATTAAAATTAATAAAATAAATTATACACATTATGAGGTCATCGCCCAAGTCAGCAGAAAATTTTGTGTAATTTTTTCTTAGTTTATGTTGTTATAACAGAGGAATTCTTCTTGATCACAGACTTTACTTTTTTGTTGTTGTTTCTAAGTTTCACTTGCTCCTCAAAATAACATGAAACAGACAAAACAGTTTTTTTTCGTCAACATCCTTCATGAGTGACTTGCCAGCCAGGCTGATCTTATATCCATATCCCTGGATGCGTTTATGTATGTTATTCCATCCACTTACAATGCCCATGCCCAATCTTAGCCTGTTAACCTTCATGTGTACATGTCAGTGAATTACCACGTACTAATTGTTAGCTTTTTGAGAGTATATATCAAATATCACGTGCATTTGTATGTCCTGAAACAAATTATTAGGTATAAGGTGTGTATTGCAAATACCAGTGCCCAGGGAATATTTTAGAGCTGTGGTTCTCCAAGTATGGTCCTTGGTCTGGCAGCATCAACATTGCCTCTGGAAACTTGTCAGATGCACATACCGTGATCCCACCCCTGACTTCCTGAATTAGCAAAGTAAGGATGGGGCTGAGCCATATATGTGTGTGTGTGTGTGTGTGTGTGTGTACATACACATATATACATACACACACATACATATATATATATATATATATATATATATAGCTCAGCCCCATTCTTTTATATATATTTATATACATACTTATGTATTTATATACATACTTATGTATGTATATAAATATGTATACATATATATATATGTATACATATTTTTATATATTTTGAGACAGAGTCTTGCTCTGTTGCCGGGCTGGAGGGCAGTGGCACAATCTTGGCTCACTGTAACCTCCGCCTCCCAGGTTCAAGGGATTTTCCTACTTCAGCCTCCCAAGTACAGCTAGTGCTCGACTTACGACCACGATTGCTTCCGGCAGACCGGTCGTAACACGATTTGGTCGTAAGTTGAGTAGGCTATATGTACAGTACTGTGAAATGATGTTATAAAAATCTTTATGTCATATTTTATCAATTTTCTTTCATTATTGTTATATATCATAATTTTCTTTGTTCATTTTATGCCATTTGTATCATCTCTATAGCATTTTGTTTCTTATTTTTACATTCGTCAGGTTTAAGTAAAACACTGCATTACCCGTAGTAAAGGTTGACCTGAATGCTTATTATGAAAGCATTCTTGTCAAGTCTCATTTTTAAAAAGCCACCTTAACTTGTGGTAAAGGCGCAGCCTTGTGTAAAACTGTGGAATATTCACAGATCACTGAACTACGGTGGTCTATGGTTTGAAGTGAAAAACCACGGCACATGATGAGTTTGGAAAAGCAGAAGAGTATGAACTATGTTAAGTCTTAGGGTTAAAAAGGACTAGCTGCCAGGTATTTATTTATTATCATTGTAAATAGAAAAGTAAATCATCACAATTTTATGTGACTTTCCATGGGATACAAATATTTAGCATTCATCATAAAAGATGTCATCTGGATATCTTGTTCAAATATAATTTAAACTTACTATGTTCTAATATTGTTAAAGATATAGGGATATAAACCACTCACATTTTAGTAAGAAAGGCAAGAAAATGACTAATAATGATATGATATAGCATATATGTTTATTGTCCCGCACTGTCATACGCCCAGCTGGGCAACGTTTGCGCTGCCAGACGCGGAGCAGCCGTGGCTAGTGATTGTGGTCGTAAAGTCGAATGGTGGTAAGTTGCATAGGTCGTAAGTCGATCAATACCTGTAGCTGGGACTATAGGCATGTGCCAACATGCCCAGCTAGTTTTTTGTGTTTTTTTGGTGGAGATGGGGTTTCACCATGTTGGCAAGGTGAAACCATCATGGTGTTGATCTACTGACCTTATGTTCCACCTGACTTGACTTCCCAAAGTGCTTGGATTACAGGCATGAGCTGCCACACCCAGCCACAATTTATATTTTATCAGGCTCTTCAGGTGATGTTGATATATGCTAAATTTTGCAAATTACTGATTTAGAGACTAATCAACTTATTAAAAAGTTAAAAAATAGGTGAGGATCCATTGTAACACCCCAATAAGTCTATTAGACTTACCTATGCTATTATCTTCTAAATTCACATTATACAAATTGTATGCCACAAAAATGTTTAAGGTGAAAACCCAAAGAAACTGATGCATTTGATTAATTTACAAAAATAAAACAGCTCCAATTCACAGAAAAAAATGCACACATATCTGATAAGTAGTCGTAGATAAAAAAGATGAATAACTTCTCATGACTATTACCAATCAAAATTTAATTTTTTAAATTATGGTAAATTGGTAATTTTTTAAAAATCTGTTATGCCTTGTCTTGACAAGGATAGGTGAAAAGGAACTTCCATCAGCTATTGGTTAGTATATGGGTGAAACCTTTTAGATGATTTGGCTCTACTTAATAAAATGTTCAGTCTTTTCTGATTTTAGCACAGATACACTGGCACATCTGTGGGGAGGGGCACTTCAACTTGTCGCCTGATATCCCTTAATACTGTTAACATTTTTTTCATAAGCATTACTACCTTTAAAATCATGTTAAAGAAAGGATAAATGATGTGTAACAGACTCAGTTTCCCCTTCTCTGGCTTACCTTTAGTTTACATCTCTCTCTCTCTCTTTCTCCGTCACTTGGGGGGCTCAATACCCTTAAGATTATAGAGAAATTGCAGGAGGTAATATTGGCTGGAAATGCTAAATTTTAAGAAACTTGGGTAGATATAGTTTAAGCCATCAGCCTAAATGATCAATGAAAATGTCAGACATTCTCTGTTTTTTTCTTCCAAGATATTATTCTCTACTATGGCCTTAGAGCTCTCAATTTCTATATAATTCTGATTTAAAAAGGAAGGAAATGCTCCTAATATACCTTGCTGTTGTCTCTTACTATTCATTAAGGTAGCTGATGTCAGTCAAGATAAATTCTAGAAATTCCTGAGTGCTTTTTTTTAATATACTGAGAATGTTTGACGCAAACTAACCAAATTTAAGTGTTTTAAGGATATTAACAATAACAGGAAAGCCCCTCGATTTTCTGCTAAGAATCAACATGAACAGTTTCCAGCTGCTGGTTGGCAATGTCAGTATCATGAGAAAGACTGAAAAAATAAGAAACTGTTTTGAGAAAAAGAGGAATTAGGTGCAGGCCAGAGGAATGAACTTTGTAATCCAGTAGTCTTTCCCTGCCAGCATGTATTTAGATTTGATAGGCTAAGTCTCTGCTTTTTTTCATCCTTTTTTTTTTTTTTTTTGGCAGAAAGCCATTAGTTTGACACTTGAAGGCCTCCTTTCCATCTTAAGGGAGAAGCCTTCTTACACTGAAAGTGTGAAGTGGCTCCTTCAGGTGTAGGATGAAAAATTAAGTGGGACTATCTGTGGATTACTGAATCACAATCATTAAGGAAAATAATGCCCTAATTAGCCTGTCTTTTGACACGCACGGCATCCATATGCAAGTCTAATATTGTATGCAAATGTGAGACAGGTTTGCTTTCCAGATCTCTTTGATGTAGAAGGAAGAGCTGGCGTCCTTCCCACGTTCAGTATGGACTTGCCTTCATTCTGCTGCCAACAGCTCCTCATGGGAACATGAAAGCGGAAATAAACCCTCTTGGTTTTCAACTTCAGAATCCTGGGTAATTAAGCGGCTTGATCAAAATCAGAAACTGTGAAAGTGCTAAAAGTGATCAAGGCCCAGGGAGTTCCTCATGTGTTGCTAAAGCCTTTCGGAAATCAAAGTGGGTCTTTAAATACCTGGGGTGCAAAAATTAGAGGTTTTTTCTTTAAAGAAAAATAGACATATTAGAGCAGAATTGGGAGCCGTCTGCGGCAGCCTGAGTCTGGGTGTTTACTGTTGTATAAGGCCTTGTTCATCTGGGCTTGAGGCTTTGGTTCACTAGCAGGGGAAGCTAACCTCACTCAGTGACTCCAGTCCTCGCTTGATCTTTCTGTACTGCCCTACATGACCTCTGCACTTTTGTGCCATCAGCCAGCAGACAGAGAAAAGTATCTGGCATTTGTCGGTGTCTTCAGTTTGGTTGCTTTAAGTCCTTGGATGGAAAAGGCTCAGATTGTCATCCTGAAATCATTGTCTTTTAATGTGTAATTGGGGTCAAGTGAAGCACAATAATTCAGAGGAGTTCTAGTTTCAAATGCAGATTCTTGGGCTCGACCTCAGATCTGCAGAGATCTGCATTTTTCTTATTCCCCCAAAAGATCCTTTAAACATTCAGAGGGTTTTTAAACTATGCAGTAACAAAAATATAAGGCTTCTTAGAAACTTAGGTTATATTTATATTTGTCTTGAACATAGAAGGATGACAGACATTATCATTTTTATTAAAAAAAAAAAAATGAAGCAGAGACTTAGCCTATCAAACTCTAAATACATTCCAGCAGAGCCTAACTTCTGGATTGCAAGATCCTCCCCTTCCTCGACAAGTCCCCATCTATAAATTGGCCATGTGAATTTCTAGTGGTGTTCACTTCCAACATGGTGATTTTATAAACTATTATGAGGAATCATTATTAACCTCAAGAAGTTCAGATGCATAGAGAGTTTGTTTGGGTGTGACAGCATTAATGGCTAGGTTTTATTTATCCGTGGAAGACTTCTTATTAGCTATGAAAAGGGATTGGCATAAACTGCTTATTAATTTCCATTAACCGTATCTAAAGGGAATAAACAGTATAAGAGCCTGGGTGTGGTGGCTCATACCTATAATTCCAGTCCTTTGGGAGGCTGAGACGGGAAGATCATTTGAGCCCAGGAGTTTGAGACCAGTCTGAGCAACACAGGGTGACTGGTTACTTTTTGTAAAAAACACTTGTTTTTACAAAAAGACAAAAAAATAATAAGCTGGGCTTAGAGATCACACCTATAGTCCCAGCTACTCAGGAGGCTGAGGTTGGAGAATCGCTTGAGCTCAGGAGTTAGAGGTTGCAGTGAGCCCTGGCGGACACCGCTACACTCCAGGCTGAGTGACAGAGGAAGACCTTATCTCAGAACAAACAAAAACAAGAAACAGTATAAGCATGGGGTGAGCTTCAATCACAAAATTCTGCCTTTCATAACTTAACCGTTATTTGCTGTTTGATTTGCCCTTTGAGAAATTGTGACCTACTTCTTTACTTACAGAACATTTACCTCCCTCTTAGATTCTTCCCTTTCTGTCATTGATACTGGCATTCTGCTCAAAGAATTTAGCCATTTAGGCTCTCTTCAAATCCAAAGTGATATTATTGTAATAAGAGATGAAACGGAAAATTGACAACATCTGCCTGGAGTGGTCAGCATTGTAAATGATGGACTTTGTAAAAGCTTCATCTTGGAAGATCGTCAGAGAGCCTAGTGCCACCTCAAGAAATGTGGTCTTTAATTTAGAGAATTAACAAAAATATTACAAAGAAAACACGTGCTGAATACCAACTCCAGGTGCCAGTCCTGAGAGGCAACTCACTGTATTCTGCAATAGGAGATGAATTTTGTGGTTATACAGGAGAACAATTTAAATGCCTTTGCTTCTTAAAGTATCTCCTTATCATGACTTGAGATAGAAGTCATATACTATCCCCTTTTTTGTTCCTTCAAACCAAATACACCACAGAGCTGGAGGTGTCCCAGACACAGGGGGAAGTTGTTTGGATTTTTCCCTCTGCCTGTAGTGAAGCAAGATAGGAGGAAGCACTTGGGAACTTCTGTGGCAAATGGTCAAGTAAAGAAAAAGAAAGCCTGACGTTCAGTTGTGCTTTCAAACCCTGAAATGAGTCACATCTGAAGTAAATCACTTCCATGTCATTTCCATGAAAGGGGCCGTACAAGAAATTCCTTGCACAACCCTGGTGAGCCCTTGTTAATTTACACTGCTCTTCTCAGATTCGGCAAAAAAAAAAAAAAAAAAAAAAAAAAAGCAGCAGCAGCTAAAAAAAGAAAACAGAATCCTCTAGAAAAAGCCATTCTGATCTTTGCTCTTTATTTTGTCTGAGTGTGACTAGATAAATGCATTAGACTGCTAGGGCTGCCATAACAAATACCACAGACTGAATGAATGCTTGTAACAACAGAAATTAATTTTGTCACGGTTCTGAAAGCTGGAAGTCCAAGATCAAGGTACCAGCAGGTTGGTTTCTGAGGCCTCTATTCCTTGATTTACAAATGGCCAGCTACACACCGTGTCCTCGCATGGTCTTTCTCAGAGAGAAAGAGAGGTGTCTCTTCCTCTTCTTATGAGGACACCTCTCCTATTGAATTAAAGTCACACCCCTATGACCTCATTTAACCTTAATTACCTCTTTAAAGGTCCGATCTCCAAAAGTCCCTTGAGGATTAGGGCTTCAATATATGAATTTTCAGGGGGACACAGTTCAATCCATAGCAGTTGGCTTATTCATGCTTTGGATAGATCCTCTTCGTCATTCTTCAGCCGCTATCTATATGTACACAGCTTCTTTATCCTAAAACAAGTCAGGGGAGGCATGAAAGGTCTTATTTCTCCAGCTTCTGCACCCTAAGTCATTAAAACCAGGTTGTGGTCTGGCAACCTACACTCGGTCTTAGTGAACTTCAAATCCAAGTCCTCCTTGGTATGTAAGGTACGTAAACAGCATACACTTGTATGGAGGGATTTGACAGATTTTTTTTTTTTTTTTTTTTTTTTTTTTTTTTTTTTTTGTTTTTTTTTTTTTGAGGTGGAGTCTCACTCTGTCACCCAGGCTGGAGTGCAGTGGTGCGATCTCGGCTCACTGCAACCTCCCCCTCCCGGGTTCAAGTGAATCTCCTGCCTCAGCCTCCTGAGTAGCTGGGACTTCAGGTGCACACCACGACACCTGTCTAATTTTTGTATTTTTAGTAGAGACTGTGTCTCACCATATTGCCCAGGCTGGTCTTGAACTCCTGACCTTGTGATCCGCCCGCCTTGGCCTCCCAAAGTGCTGGGATTACAGGCATGAGCCACCGCACCTGACCTTAAATTAGTTTTTAACTAGTATATCCACACTGTTAAAGCAGGAGGACACTGCTGGATAGTATAACAGTATAGTGTGACAAATCCATAACTATGCATCGTTAGCTTGTATTTCCTCATGCCTTGAGCCAAAAGGTCACAGTTAACCTAACGTTGCTACTAAATACTCATTCCATAGAACATTCTATTCCAGTCTTCCAGATTTCATACAAGAATAAAAGAAAAACTTTAAGACTACTGGAGAATTTTTTTTTTTGATTAACACCCAATTCGTTGAATGTGAACCCTGAATTGAAATTGACATGCCAAGTTTTATAGATTACTTCAGCTGCCCTGACTTCAGTAAATTTAGTTGTGACACATAGGTATGACAGCTGACTTCATTCTGGCATTAGAGGTGGTGATGTTTTCATCACCCTGGAGTTAGTAAAACCCAAAACCTGCCTGGCATTTGATGCACAGTTTGCTGCCAGAGACAGCTCAGCTTCTGACTTACTGGAGAGGAAATGACCTAACCTCTGTGTTTACAAAGTGTTTGACACTGAGGCCCTTCCGCCTCCTTGCTGAGCGTAAGGGTTGACCTGGCACAAAATCCCCATGGTCTTCTCAGGATAAGACATGCAGCCATTGGTGGTCAAGAAGGGATTTGATCCCTGTGGAAGGGCACTGGAAGAGGAACAGAGCTGAAACACTTCTGGATATTCAGAGGGAAGGCATCTCTGCACTTAATAGGGCTAGATTAGACTATTAGATTATTGTCATGGAGCTCGTGATTCATCTCCTTAATCTGTTTAATCTCAGCCTTGAGTAAAGGACCCACTAAGAAAACCACATTCTATTCCAGTGTATTTATTTAATTTTATTTTTGAGAAAGAGTTTTCAGTTTTGTTACCCAGGCTGGCGGGCAATGGCATGATCTTGGCGACGTACGCCTCCTGAGCTCAAGCTGTTCTCCTGCCTCAGCCTCCCAAGTAACTGGGATTAGGGGCATGCGCCATCACACCCAGCTAATTTTATGTTTTTAGTAGAGATGGGGTTTCTCCATGTTGGTCAGGCTGGTCTCAAACTCCCGACCTCAGGCGATCCACCTGCCTCGACCTCCCAAAGTGCTGGGATTACAGGGGTGAGTCCAGTGTATTATTATAACCAGAAATTCTTGTCTTATCAGCAAACAGCTAATATTCACTTACACGGGCAGTGTGTTAGATTTCCTAGGACTACTGGAACCAGTTTCCACAAACCGCATGGCCTAAACCAACAGAAATATACTCATTATCTCATTATCCTAGAGGTTAGAGTCCTAAGGTAAGGTGTTGGCAGGGCCACACGCCCTTTTACAGCTCTCGGGAAGAATCTGTTTCATCCTTTCACTTGCTGCTAGTGCTGCTGCCAGCCCTTGACGTTCCTTTGGTTGGTACATGCACCCTTCCGATCTCCACCTCTGTCCTCACATGATGTTTCTCCCTGTGTCTCTGTTTCTGTGTCTCTGATACAATTAAGGGCACAGTCTACCCCAGTATGACCTCAACTTAATTATATCTGCAAAGACCCTGTTTCCAAGTAAGGCCATATTCTCAGGTGTAGGCATTAGGACATCAACATATATTTTGGGAGGGAAATTCAATCCATAACAGGCAGGGTTTTTTTTTTAATTTTTCTTTTAAGAATGTGAAATATTTTCAAATTTTTTCAACCACTATCAAAATTAAATCTAAGAACTACGCGTCTTAAATTTATGACCTCTTCGTTTGAAAAAAAAAAAAAAAAAATTAACATTTAATTGGTACCAAATTGTGAAAGAGTTTAAAGCTTTGCATTTGCTTGAGGCTGATTAATGAGTAAATTTGTAAACTGTGGCTGTTTTAATTAGCCAGGGTTAATTAATGTTTACCACACTTGGAAGATGAAAAGGCATGTATAAATGCTCTATAATGTGAATCATTTTTTAATTTGTTTTTGAAGCTTACAGTGTATCCAAATAAGGATTGCTTATATCAGACTTACAAAGGGAAGTTCACTAATGGATACATATATACAGTTTGATAGAAGTAGTAAGACCGAGTATTTAATGGATCAGACCTAGTATTTAATGGATAGCTAGGAGAGCCTAATCTGAATGTTTCCAGCGTAAAGAAAAGACAGGCTGGGCATGGTGGCTGACACCTATAGTTTCATCACTTGGGAAGGCTGAGGTGGGAAAATCGCTTGACCCCAGGAATTCAAGACTAGCTGGGGCATCAAACTGAGACCCCGGCTCTACCAAACAAGTATTTAAAAATGAGCCACGTGTGATGGTGCCTGCCTGTAGTCCCACCTGCTCTGGAGACCAAGGTGAAATCACTTGAGCTCGGTAGTTCAGGGTTCAAGTTCAAGTGAGCTGTGATCACACCACTGAACTCCAGCCTGAGTGACAGTTGAACGCGCTTTAATATTCTGTGTTTAGAAAAGATAGTTACATTTTTAAATCTGATTGTATAAGAAGGAAAGGTTATAAATGTCTGAGGCCAAGTCAATAAATATTTAGTATATCATAACTTGAGATGAAATGTGGTTTTTTTTCTTCTTTAGTTTCCAGTTGAAACATTTTCAGAGCGGGTAAGGAAAGGCTAACTGTGCTGAGATGAAAATAACATTTTTAAAGTAACTTTCTTAAAATTTCTAGAATTTTGTGTAAATTTTCATCCAAGCCACAGAAGCCTGGATGGGGTCATGTGCTGAGATGGGAGAGTGTGGGGATTAGACGTTTGGAGAGATTGGAGTGAGGGCCTCCCTTATGAGGCCTGAAGCTGTACATCCATGGAAAGCAGTTGCCCCAGGTGGGAAATATTCCGTCATGACAAATGGATCATTCTTTCCGGCACCAAGATTTGTGGTTCTCTAGGTGAATAAAGGAGAACTGGCCTTGATGACACCCCCTTCATTTCACTTCACCATTGTCTGCACGGAGGACATTTCAAAATCAAATTAGTAAAAAGGTTGAGTCTACTTCACTTTTCATCTCCTACACTATTTTCTTCCTTGTTATCTGTAAGAAGAAATGAAGTTGCTTTTTATTATGATCTCATAGATTCTTACACTAAAGTGATTTGACTTAAGACCCATTGCACTTTATTTGGATAGAAAATGCTTTAGTCCTTAACAATAACGTCAGCCTGATTTTATTGTGTTAAGCACCGCAGTTAAACAATACAAAGAATTTTCCGCAGGGACGCATTATTTTATCATGGGTGGAGCTGTGCATTGTCTAGCAGAATTTGATACCAGATAAATCCCTTTTGGGAGATCTAATGTGGATTTTTTTTTTTTCAAAACACCTGCAAAGTCCTGCTAGTATTGGAAACACTTCCATTTTCATTCTTATGCTTCCCTGTGGGCTGTTTCAGCATAGAAGTGAGCTCTCTGGGTCCATGTTTCTAGTGGTTCCACCCAGTATCCTAGCAGATTGCAACTCAACATGTGTAAATAGAACCTTTCTCCCCTGTATTTGGTCTTTTCATAACTCAAACTCGGGTCAAAAATTAGAAGTTTGCCCTCACCCAAATAGCGTCTCAGCCCTATCCAAGTTACATCCTCCCCCAGATCCCACCACCGAGATGCCCAGTGTTCCTCTCTGGGCCACTCTCGTGTGCATCCTTATCGGATATGCTCTTGGCCATTTTTTACTGCTGACTTGTCTGGTTAGTCTTTTATAATTTCCAGGCTTCTCCTCCATCCTTTTTCACAGTTTACCTGTTAATGGAGGGCAGGTCCCTTGACTCATAGAATTTCCATAGGCTGGGATTTTGCTAGTTGTGTACTCATGGTACAGGTCATTGTATTCCTCTGCCCTCTGTATCTTACACATTGAAAGCCCCTTGGCTAAGCTGCTTCTCCTTTCTCTTCCCTTTCACTTACCCCAGCAGCCAGAAGAGTCACAGCTCCTGGACAGCGGGTCCTCTGTGTCTTGGTCCATGCACTTGTATCTGCTAGGACAGTGATCTCTTTCCCTTGGGCTCCACTGTAATATCCCTAGTCACACCCCTAAAGCCCAGGTGTCTTTGTCATTCTGTCAGTACACTTCTATGCTAATTACTTATATGCCTGTCTTTTCCTCTGAACCATGAGCCCTTTGAGCAAAAAGAAATTGTTAAAAAACAATTGTTAAAATTGTTTAAAAAGAAAAAGTTATTTCTAGCACTTGCCTGGAAACAGGAAGGAAGGCAGGGAGGGAGGGGAGGGGGGCACTCACTGGCTTCTGATAAAGTGGTTTGATTTTTTTTGGGTGCAGATTATTTCTTTTAAAGTGACTCTTTCCAGCTTCTCTCACTCCTTGCATCATGAATGCTTTCCTGAAGACAGATACTTTCCGTTCATTTCCAAGCTCCCAATGTGAAGTGCTTTCCGTTGCCAGGCTTGGTTTCCCCATACATTGTTAAAGGAGGACATAATATGGCTAAAGCAGAAGAGAAAAAGCCATTCCTATATCTAGAATTGTTCACCACAAAGCAAGCTTTGTGTTAAGGAAAGCATGAGTAGGCCACTGTGCAGCAGTGCATAGAGGGTTTGTGTGCTTTTTAAAATCTGCATTAAAAAAATTTCAAATGAGCTGTCATTTATACAAGGCTGATGTGCTGTCTATAGGAAAAGGAGCCAATCCTGTGTTGTGATTTTATATATATATATAATTTGTGCTAATCTTACACACTTGCCTGTTCCCCTTATAACTATCTGCATACGCCTTTTTAAGCTCTTTGAATGAAATTAACTACGTATGGATGTTGAAAATCATCCTTTCTACCATGAGCTCATCAGACTTGCTAACCAGTTCTTTGCATCCTTTGAAGTATAAAGTTCCATCAATTCAGCATGTATCAACATAAATCAATTAGAATGTACTTTCTTCATGGTATGGCAGAGTTTTTGCTGGCTACTGGGAGGGGCACTGTTTCCCATTTCATTCATTTGCTGTGGTCCACCCCAGGATCTCTCTTACCTAGGTCAGATAGACTTCTCTCATGAGCTTGAGAAAGGGGGCTGGTCAGATAGGACATAGCTTTAGGGACAGCACTCACTGAAACTACAAAATGAGTGCTACTCTTAGAATTGTACCCACAGCGTCATAGCAGTGCTGTGGGCATGTCTTTCTAAGGCCCATTGTCCTCCCTCCCTTGTCTTGTTGGAGGGCTCAGATTGGAGCTGAAATTCAGTCCAGCATGCATTGGACAAGCCATACATCCTGTATGTGACTCGCTCCCCAGAGAAAGCATCATGTGGGCTAGTAAGTGCTTGGCTTTTATCAGAAGCAAAGGTGAGGTTTACATCTCTTCTTGCCCTCTCTTAATTGGTTCGGAGTTCCAGTAGAGAAAATGGAACACTGTGGATTGATTTCCAGAAAACTCTAAAACCTGCATTGAAGTTTCCAGGAGATGATGCCTTTAGATTGTATAAAGGCACCAGAACGAGTTCTGCCTTTATAAAAATGTATGCAAGAGCCTGAAAACTAATACTTGAGGAATTTTTTTGCTCACTGTACTTTCTTGTCCTCACTGAAAGCATTCACAGTTTTAAAAAATGAATGGTGATCCTCTTCCAGAAGTAGAAAACCTCATGTTTCATTTTTTCCAATCTATTCTATATCTAAGAACTACTTAGAAGGAGAAACAAACAAATAAACAAACTGTACCCAGAAAAAGGAATGGAACTGCATAATTCTTTCTCATGATTTCTCTGTGTCCTCAAGCCTAATTATCCTCCTTCCAAGTACTGCCCAGGTGCCTCAATAACTGAAAAATTTATTCTCCGTAAGCATAGTCATAAAAATTGTATAGTAAAGTAATGATGAGGAAGACCTGAGATAATGCTATAAAGAATAAAACCATTTTAAAAAACTTTGCTCTTATTTCTGCTGGTAGAATTGCAAATGAACTAGTACTATTCCTTTTTTCTATATTTTTGGCACAGAATTTATGTTACTCTTATATTTAGTAAAAACTGATCTTTTTTTTAATAAAAGAAGACTGACAGTGAAGTCATAACCTATGCTGCAGAGTTTAGGCTCTTAAAGTCAGATTTGAAGACAGAATTTCACAAAACAGTCACCTTGAAATTTCTTCAGGTCAGCCATCAAAGCACACATCTCTCAACCAGCCCAAGGCAGCCAGTTTTTCCTCTATCATGTGAAGACAGAGCTGTTTCTTGGGTTAAAAACCATGTGAAATAACTGACTTAATTTTAAAAGACATGAGGCAGCAAAATCACATTCATTTTTATTTTTGTCTGTAGAAGACATGTAGTTTGTATCACATTAATGGGCATATGATGTAATTTTCACTATAAATTGAACCAGAGGAAAACATCCAAATATGTATGAATTAAAGCTGGCACTGCCTACAATACTAAACTTTTTGTTTTGGTACAATTGGAGACTTACAGAAAAGTTCTAAAAATATATTTAAAAATTTTTAAAGGAAGTTGCAGACATAATGGCCCTTTACACCTAAATACTTCACTGTGTGTTTCCTCAACACAAGAGGGGTGGGTGTGTGTGTGTGTGTGTGTGTGTGTGTGTTTTGTAATCTTGATAGAGCATCTTTCAGAGATTATTTCTTTGGTACATAAACTTGTTTTGTAGCCTGTACTTCTAAGTTCCTGACAACCCAGGCAGGACCAGGACTCCCTATGTAGTTGGAAATCAGATCAGCACATTGGCACAAGTTCTACAAGTAAATGGGAAAAAGGAGCCCCACAATCTGCTTTTAGATGCCAGGGAGTCTGACTGGTCTTTATCTTGATTGCTGTCTGATGCCACTGGTAGATTTAAGTTGTTTGATCTGTGATGTTTGAAAGCCAGATGGAAATGTGTCTTACATGAAAAGGGCCTTCGTCTCTACCCTCAGTCTAAGCCAGACAAGTGATATTTCAGGAAAATGTCCCTAGCAATAAGGAATATTTTCACGAGTGATGTGAAGCTTTGTTTGTGTCCCTTCCAGGGACAGTTTGTTACCATAAGGGGACAAAGCATGCTTCATTTAAAAATCTGTGGCCAGGAAACTGTTATTTTAAACAGAAATAAACCCAGATTTAGACATGTAGTCTGGGAGATTTTCAAGATTGATAGTGTAGCTAAAAATAAGCAGTGGCTCACGCCTGTAATCCTAGCACATTGGGAGGCCAAGGTGGGAGAATTACCTGAGGTAAGGAGTTCAAGACCAGCCTGGCCAACATATCTCCACAAAAGTACAAAAATTAGCCGGGCCTGATGGTGGGTACCTGTAATCCTAGTTACTCAGGAGGCTGAGGCAGGAGAATCACTTGAACCTGGGAGGCGGAGGTTGCAGTAAGCGGAGATTGTACCATTGCACTCCAGCCTGGGTAACAGAATAGACTCCATCTCAAAAAAAAAAGGCCTAATTTTCTGGCGGTCAGGATAAAAACTGAATTTGCGGTGCAGCATTTACTTTGTGATAGTATGTGTGTAAAATTTCCCCAAGTTGGAAAATGTGGCCGCATGATACAGGGCTGTGTCTCACTCTTGACCATTGCAGTGCCCAGGTCACTACACTACACCGTGAATGCCGATGGATATTTGGGTTGATTGCGTTAGCAGAATAAATGTACTGTTCAGACCTTTAAATAACTCAAAATCAAAAGGAGTCCCAATTGTTTTAAATTTGACTCAGAGTCAGTGAAACCTTCTGGCCATTCAGGTAACCATCATATCCATCCTGAGGAAGGGAAACCTAGAGGATTGGGAGAGTGTCCTGGGGTGATAGTGCCGCTGAGAATGGGCTGTCCAAGTAGAGTGACAGGCAAGGCCGCACTTGGCTAGAAGAGGGAGCTTTTCAGCCCTGCTCCACCACCAGGAGTCTCCATGGCCTTGGACTACGGATTCATCTCTTTTACCTTGGCTCCTTTACGTGAAAGAAAAAAAAAAAGATACCGATGAATTTATTCCTTTCCAAATCTATCAGAAATGTATGAAAAAGAGGGTGCTTGTGATAATGGATGGGTTTATGCTTCTTTAATATTAGTTTCTAATCCAAGTTATATAGCCATGTCCTCTATAAAATGGAACTTTTCATGGAACAGTGAGAAGGTGGCATCAGGAACTGGGATACTTGGGTTCAGATTTCAGTTCTGCCACCTGCTAGTTTTAAGTATGCTTCTCAGGATGGATGTCAGTTTGTTCAATATGAATAGGAATAGTAATCCCACTAAGGGAGATGATTGTGGTTATCGAATGAACAGATAGGTATGAAAAGCCATGAGTGCAGTTCTCGTGGTTATTAAGGTGTCGTAGCTGGCATAGTCCCATCACAGTATGGCTCTGGCATCGCAGATGGCTGTAGCATATATGCTAATCAGTACATCCCTACCACACTTAAAGGTCACATAAGTTCTTCCCCACATCAGCTTCTCCACTGACCTACAAGTAAGACCATGCTTTTTTAGTATATTTACTCCCTAGTGAAGGCCAGTCTGCTAAAAGTGTCTTCAGTAGGGGAGAGCTGCTCTTTTCTGGGAAACCCAGCAGTGAAGTGTGTCCTGTGATGCCCTCTACACTTACTGACCTGTTTCCTGAAAACTTGCCGTAACAAATGGTCCAGTGAAGAAGGATGTCCGTGTGCAGTGTTTCCTTTCCTGTGACTTTCTGGTTCAGGAATGTGACCCTGATGATAAGTAACTTCAAGGCATGACTCTGGGCTTGAAGAACTTGGCTTTTAAAGTGTTTTAGAGTGAAGCTTCCCCTGGCAGTATTGTTTCTTGACCCACACTCATCTCATGCCTTGCTTTGTTTTTGAGGCTTTTGTTTTTTTTGTTTTTGTTTTCTTTTTGAGACGGAGCTTCGCTCTGTTGCCCAGGATGGTGTGCAGTTGCACAATCTCAGCTTACTACAGCCTCCACCTCCCAGATTCAAGCAATTTCCCTGCCTCTCCCTCCCAGGTAACCGAGATTACAGGCATGCGCCACCATGCCTGGCTAATTTTTGCATTTTTTTTAGTTGAGACAGGGTTTCACCATGTTGACCATGCTGGTCTTGAACTCCTGGCCTCAAGTAATCCACCGCACCCAGGCATTATGCTTGTTTTCCTTTCATGAAGGGGTAACCAAGGCTGTTTTGTAGTGGTGTTTTGTATAGCTTGCGGCTGTGGTCACTGTGCTGGTGGGTAGGCGGTACGTTTTCTCAGATGGAAACATGCATGAGAGTCGCCTGGGGATCACGTTAACATGCAGAATCTGATTCCCTGGATCTGGGTGGGACCTGAGATTCTGCACATCTGGCAAGCTCCCAGAGAACACCCATGTAGCAAGTGTATAGACAAAAGGATACAAAGTGAAGGAACTGCAAAAACCATGGAACCAGCCTCCCATGATTTTGCGGATGAGGAGTATGAGCCCTGAGGAGTTTCAGAGGCCATGGAGAGATTAAGTATAATAAACATAACAGTTGTATATTGAGCCAAGAATCAGACAAGTACAGAACGGCTGATTGGAAAATTAAATCTGATCTCGTAGCCCTGGTGTGGGCAAAATGCCTAGAATGGGTGATTGCTGATTTATAGTGGAGCTTCTTGACAGGGAAAAATTAGTTCATCCCATTTACAGATACTTCCAATGCAGCCGTGTCAGGGGAGAGAGAAGGGTCGTGGAGGAGAGTGTAGGGGTGTGATCTTCAGTCCTTTCAGGCAGGTACAAAAGTAAATTTTTATTTAAAAGATGAGAATTGTTCATATGCGAACCTTCTGTTAGATAAGAGTAAAAAATTTCCATTTGTGGAGAGGCTGCAGATAAATATTTTTCCATGGGAACAAAAAGAATCAGAAAATAAGAAAAATAGTAATAGCAGTGGAGGTTCAATCCTAGATGAAAGAAAAACCAAAAGGCCCAGGGACTTCATATTCCCACTGGTGTCCAAATCAGAGCTTTTTTTTTTTCTTCTTTTTTTACTTTTAAGTTCTGGGATACATATGCTAAATATGCAGGTTTGTTATATAGGTATACATGTGCCATGGTGGTTTGCTGCACCTGTCAACCCATCATCTAGGTTTTAAGCTCCGCATGCATTAGATATTTGTCCTGATGTTCTCCCTCCCCTTTCCCCCCACCCCTCTAAAGGCCTCAGTGTGTGATGTTCCCCTCCCTGTGTCCATATGTTCTCATTGTTCTCCTCCGACTTAAGAGTGAAAACACGCTGTGTTTGGTTTTCTGTTCCTGGGTTAGTTTGCTGAGGATGATGGTTTCCAGCTTTATCCATGTCCCTGCAAAGGACATGAACTCATTCTTTTTTATGGCTGTATAGTATTCCACGTTATATGTGTGCCACATTTTCTTTATCCAGTCTATCATTGATGGGCATTTGGGTTGATTCCAAGTCTTTGCTATTGTAAATAGTGATATAATAAACATATGTGTGCATGTGTCTTTATAGTAGAATCATTTATAATCCATTGAGTATATACCCAGTAATGGGATTGCTGGGTCAAACGGTATTTCTAGTTCTATATCCTTGCAGAGTTACCACATTGTCTTCCACAATGGTTGAACTAACTTACACTCCTAACTACAGTGTAAAAGCATTCCTATTTCTCCACATCTTCGCCAGCATCTGTTATTTTCAGACTTTTTAATGATCGCCGTTCTAACTGGCATGAGATGGTATCTCATGGTGGTTTTGATTTGCATTTCTCTAATGACCAGTGATGATGAGCTTTTTTTCATATGTTTGTTGGCCACATAAATGTCTTGTTTTGAAAAGTGTCTGTTCATATCTTTTGCCCACTTTTTGATGGCGTTGTTTTTTTTTTTCTTGTAAATTATTTAAGTTCTTTGTAGATTCTGGATATTAGACCTTTTTCAGATGGATGGATTCTAATCAGAGCTTTAACAGCTGAATTTTACAGGGAAAAGGCTGAGGTAGCACCTACTTTATGTGAAGAAAATGTTCTCCAATTCACCTGTGTTCAATGTATGGAAAAGGCTGTTCAAAAATTATAACTGACACTTGTAAAAGAAAACTGATTGGTTTAATGCCTATAAATTTTATTTTCTAGAAATCTAAAGTATGACCATTAAATTTGTAGAAGGCATTTGGCTGGTGGATTAATAATTAAAAGAATATTAGATGAATTCATCTGCTTCGTATTCAGTGGTTCTTTTATTTATGAAGCTATTTTTCTCAAAATGAATGATCATGGATGTCTAAAAAAACAATATATCTATTTGAAGATGAAGTTACCATTATCTCTTTTATGTTGTTTTCTTTAAAGTATTTTTAAGTATTTACAATGATAGCTAAGTGATAGGTCTTCTTCCCCATTTAAGTATGCCTCGTATTCATCCTCAAAGCATTTTTTTTTTTTGGAGGCAGAGTCTTGCCCTGTCACCCAAGCTGGAATGCAGTGGCGTGATCTCAGCTCACTGCAACCTCTGCCTCCTGGGTTCAAGCAAATCTCTCACCTCAGCCTCCCAAGTACCTGGGATTATTGGCATCCACCACCATGCCCAGCTAATTTTTTTATTTTTAGTAGAGATGGGGTTTCACCATGTTGGCCAGGCTGGTCTGGAACTCCTGACCTCGTGATCCACCTACCTCGGGCTCCCAAAGTGCTGGGATTACAGACTTGAGCCACCACGCCTGGCCCCCTCAAAGCATTTTTAAAAGAGCAAGGTGATGGGGTTCATTGTGTGTTTCATATTTGAAATTAAATACCTCTGTTATTGCTTAAGCCATGTGTTAAATATTATCATCAGCTCAAATGTTTGCACTTTTAACTGTAAGGCTCAAATGCCTGGATATTGTAGAAGATATTTCACTTCAAAGGTAACTGCTACAATTTTGAGTCATAAGAAATAGCTTGTAGAGGGGGAAAATAAGTCTCTGGAGGAAAATAAGCAAAGTCTCTTAGTTTAATACAGCGGTTGGCAAATGTAGATGCTTAAAAGCTCTGAAAATCCCCAATACAGGCCATCAGAACATTGTAATAAAGTATTAAATTAATTCGGATAAAAGAATAATCTGCCAGGGCCCCTAATGTAGCAGAAGTGCAGTTTTGGTGTGATTAGTCTCACCATGGAAGTCAGATAAAGCCCCACTCCGAATGAACAATGAAATAGTCATATTTGGCTCTGGGTATTTTGTCATAGGCTCAGTTGCCCAGTGCCATTGTGTTAGCCATTGGTAAAATCCTAAGCCTTTAGTCATGCCTATGGGTAGCTGGCTGCCTTGGACATTTTATGACAAAACTGAATTCTACTTCTGATAATAATCATCCATCATGTCTACCTCTTTTTTTCTCTTAAAACCACACTGACAGCTGGGTACGGTGGCTCATGCCTGTAATCCCAGGACTTTGGGAGGCCAAGGTGGGCAGGTCACCTGAGGTCAGGAGTTCGAGACCAGCCTGGCCAACATGGAGAAACCCTGTCTCTACTAAAAATACAAAAACTAGCTGGACATGGTGGTGCGTGCCTGTAATCCCAGCTATTCAGGAGGTTGAGGCAGGAGAATTGCTTGAACCCGAGAGGTGGAGGTTGCAATGAGCCGAGATCGCACCACTGAACTGAAACCTGGGCAACAGAGTGAGATGCTGTCTCAAAATAAAAATAAATAAATAAACAAATCTACACTGATATCATTGTTCCAAATGACACAGCCAGGGGTGGTTATTTCTAAATTTTCTGTGTTAAATTAAGATAGGAATGTGAATTTCTTCTTATTTTGAGCAACCAAAAAAAAAGCTAAGTGTGTTTCACCCTGCTAAAAATGTAACTTTTCTTGAATCTGTCATTCTTTCACTTACGTTTTCTGAAAATGAACATAATAAACCAGGAAAATTAACCACTATGAGGCTCAGCATGCGGGAGGCCATTTGGAGAACTTTTCTACCAACAGTGTAACAGAGAAAAGGGGGGTACCACAGTGTACCTCAACCTCAGATGCCCTGGCTATTCTGTGAAGTACAAGTGTAAGATTTCTCACCATGGTATTTTGCTACTCTGCATTTTTACTGCCAAGGGCTGACATGGGGTACAGGGCCCTCTCCAGCTGCCCCTGCCTGAGAAATGCCTGTTTGGAGACCAAAAGCAGTAACCATTCCATAGGACTAACAGTGATTAAGTCAGCTTACAAATCCACAAGAGTGACAGAGACTGAAGACATTGAAAGGATGCTTACACTGCCCGATTTCAGCATCTACTGTTGTGTAATATGAGAGGCTGAAATAGATAGGGGCTGAACATGGGAAGGCTGGCGTTATGCAGCCCAAGACTTGGATTTCAGCACTGGTGCCTACTGGCCATTGGGTCCTGAAGAGATTGGTTCCTTTCTCCCAGCCTCAGTCTCCTTGTTCTGTCAGTATAATAATGCCTGTCTTGGGAGAGGAGAGTCATACAGTAGAGGGCATTTGAGCTGGGCTCTAAAGAGTTCCAATCATGTAGATGAGCAGAGATGGGCTTCCGAGATAGCAGGAGTAGAGGACAAAAGTGTCACGATGGCACTCCTGGTCTTTTGTGGGAATACCCCAGCCATTTAGCCTGAGAGAGAGGTGTGGTATAGCTAGGAGCTGTGAGTTTCATGGCTAGAAATACCGGGTAGGCCCAGACCACAGAGGGCCTTCAGCATCTGGCAGAGGAGTTGAAATGAATTCAGTGGAAAATAAAGACCCACTGAAATGAAAAGGGAGCCATTCCTCTGCGTCAGGAAAAGATCTCTGGAACCAAAAAACAAAATAAAAATCAGTCTCAGTTAGTTCGTGCTGCTGTAACAATACGAGAGACTGGGTAATTCATAAACACTAGAAATACTGCAGTTCTGGCGGCTGAGAAGCCCAGGATCAAGGTGCAGGAACCTCAACAGAGGGCCTGATCTCTGCTTTTAAAATGGCACCTGGTGGCTGCATCCTCCAAAGGCAGCAAACCCTGTGATCTCACGTGGCAGATGCACAAAAAGGGGCCTGTGCTGGTTTTCTCCAACCCTTTTATAAGGCACGAATCCATTTGGTGGGGTGGAACTCTGATGACTTGCTTTCCAGAAGACCCTAGCTTTTATTACTACCACAGTGGAGATTAAGTTTCAACCCGTGACTTTTGGGGGACATTCAGACCATAGCAAGCAGTGAGGAGTCTATCATAATTATCCAGGCGAAAAGTAATCATATTCCCAGGTGCAGTGAGGGAGATGTAGAAAAGCAGGAAATAGCTGAGAGAATTCAAAAACAGAATGCAAAAGGATTTGTCAGTAGTACAGGACACAGAAATGCAGGGAGTCCTGGGTGGTTCTGAAAGATTCAGGCCTGTGACTGGGAGGGAGAATGGTTTTACCATGATTAGAAAACAGGAAAGGTGGGAGGGAAAGCCAGGGACCTTGAGTACAGTTCTGTACCTAGCAAGTGCTTGGATCAGGAAGGAGCCCTAAATGGGCATCTCCACCAAACTGTTGGAAATATACAAATTTGAGTTGGAAGGAGAAGTTGAAGCTGGGGAAATACATTTCAGATTCATCAAAAGGTAGGAGGTCTTTAGAGTTTCAAGAGTGGATGGGATTTCCAAAGAGGGGAATTGTAGAAACAGATGGAAAAAGATACAAGAAGAAAATGACAGGGATGAAGACAGGAGAAAAAAAGAGTGAGAAGAGTTATTCAGCGACGTCACAGGAAAGACGCTAAGTACTGTGTATGTGAAATAGCAAAAACATTTCCAGATAAAAGAGAGGGTAAGTGATTGTAAATACCACGAAGACACAAGAACAGCATGGCTCTTAGGGTGGGGTGGGGTGGGGGAGCCAAGAGCTGTCTCGCTGGCAAAGGTTATTACCTCTCAAGATGAATGTGTAAGCATCAATAATTATTAACATTCCAGAATATCTTCTCTTTAGCATAGTAAGTGCTTAACAATCACAACCAAAAGATTTATGTAAAAGAAATACTCATTTAATTTATTAAATCAGACATTGGCTAAGTTATTTGCCACTACCCATGGCTCTGTAAGACATGAAAAAGTTGGAGGAAATCTAATGAGGGCCTTTTATCTGTAAGGGAAAGGTCATCGTGGGCATCAAATATTGAATTTTGGAAATGGTGCCACAGTGAACAGGGATATATTATAACTCAGATTAGACTTCAAAAGGGCTGATTTGCTTGGGATTTCATCATTTCAAATCTCTTGCAATAATGACTCCATGAAAAGAAATTAATCACTTGCTTTAATGCTATTCCATGAAATTATTTTAATGGGTATATTTGAACAGAATTTTAATTTTTTAGATACATTTTTTGTCAATATAAAAGAATTTGAAAGATGACTGTAAAATGTTACAAATCAAATTTAAATCCTGATCTTTCTCTAGCAATAAAACTAGCCAGTGATGTGTCTGAAATATATAATACAGCAAACTCTTGACACAGATATGATTAGAAAATGACATTCTGGTTAATCAGATATTGTTAATAGCACAGTGCTATCTGTTCGTCTCTAATTTGTAAAAATTAGAAAAAAACATGGTGAATCTTTGGTAACATAAGAGAAGACTCACTGATATCCTGGGGTCAGTTTTTAAAGCAGTAATTACACATGATATAAGGTTATATGCTAAGCTCTTTTTTTTTTCCAGTAAAGAAAGATAAGTCAGTGATGTTCCATAAAGTTGATTCTTGTTTAATCAATTTTTAAAGTGGGGGTAGGCAGGCACGGACAGCATTCTTTGGAAATGGAAGCAGCAGAGGAAAAAGGCAGGATATTTGGTGTCTGGTCACATTGGGAAATGTGGGGAGCTGGGGGTGGTTAAGTCCGGAGAAGGCTGGATGTCTGTGTGCAGGGATACGTCTGGAAGGGCAAGGGAACTATTTTCTTGTTGCCTCGGCATAGATCATGCAGCATGAGGAGCATTTCGGGAATGTAGATTTTTTTCAAGGCAAAACAGTGAAACCTGTCCAAGAATGCAGCAAACTGCTGGCCCCATTTATGCATTTCTTATGCTTGCAAGTGTCCTAGGTAAGACAGGAGATTCACTGCTCTGTCTTTCAGCTAATGGGATGGTGCCTTGCTTACTGCTGCCACACCAAGCCTGGTGTTTATTCCTGTGTGATCATTGTATATTAGGGACATCTAACTGTGTTAGGAGGAAATGGCAACCAAGCTCCCATGGCCCTTTCACCTCTCGGGGTGCCAGGCTGCAGCACACTGGCCAGCTACCATGCTCCTGACTCCTGTCCTGCCAGGAGCTCTTGTGAGCTGTAACTTTGCATAAGTGGCTTGAATGCCGTGTGCCACAGTTTTCACATCTGTCCAAGGGAGATGATAATGGTACCTACACCATGGCTCTATACGAGATCATGCACGTGAAAGCAGCTGAAGCCATGCCTGGCAGAAAGTAAATGGTAGCTCCTGCTGCTGCTGTGATTGTTGTTACTCACCCAAGAAATGGTTTTGTTTGTTTTAGACGAGCTGCTTCAGAAAGAGCAAAACTATTCAGATGACGTCTTGGCCAACATGATTAGTGAACCAAGGATCAGTTACGGAAACGATGCCCTCATGCCGTCTTTGACCGAAACGAAAACCACCGTGGAGCTTCTTCCTGTGAATGGGGAGTTCAGCCTGGATGATCTCCAGCCGTGGCACTCTTTCGGGGCTGACTCTGTGCCAGCCAACACGGAAAACGAAGGTAAGAGTCCCCTGAACCAGCAAGAGCGTTCTGGCAGGTATACATAGACATACATACGTGTGTGCAAGAGGGAGAGTTGTCTTTTGTATGTTCTTGAATGGTGAATTTTTTTTTTTTGATGTATTTTCATTTCAATTTTCCTTTAAAAAGTAAATCTTAGGAGTTGCTATGTCATTAAAATAGTTTTATATCTGCGTAAATTATTCTTTATATTTTTTATGCTGCAAAGCAAGTAAACTGCCAACTGTTAGAAAAGATAACATCCCCATTGTATAGGTGGTGAAACAGAATGGTAATGCTCTGCATAACATTTGCAAGCATAGGGCCTCTTGTTTCTGAAATGTCCAGGTCTGCATTCTAGGGAATACTGTCCTTCGAGTGAAAACTCCTGTGCTAAGGGGAGCCACAGTGTATTATTGAAAAGGCGGTTCTTCACTGGAAAATGTGTGGCAATAACATTCTTCTAATTTTTATTTTCCAGTTCTTCTTCTTAATGTAAAATGATACATTATATAACAATTAAAGCAGATACATAAAGAGCATGTACCATATGTCATCTATTATTTTGATGACTTTTTCAAATGAGGAAATGGAGGCACTGGGAGACTCAGCTCTTAATTGATGACTTTTGGTAGGAATTTTTTAGAAATGTTTTTTAACTGTGAGACATATTGTTCCCTTTGGAATGGAAGCACAAAATTCAACTTGTGTTTATGACATAATGACCTAGAATACCACCTTCGAAGAAAGCAGATAAGTAGGGAAATAAGGGAAATTACAGTTTACCAACAGAGAGGAGTTTGGATAGGGCTTACAGAGATGGAGATTCAACAGGCACCAAACTAGTCTTCATTGGCTACTCATTTGTACATGAAATTTCAAATTGAATTAAATGTGAAAGGTAAAGATAAAGAACTACATGTAAATAAAATTTAATTTTGCTTAAGGCCTAATTTGTGTTTAGAAAATTAAATTTAAGGCAGCTGCCAAAATTAAGGAGCACATTGCTCTAAATGTTGTTTTCATTTGATATCTCAGGGAAGTTAAGATTCTTCTCTGTCAACACATTTGTACAGTAGACGGCATACTTTTTTATGGGGATTTCTTAGCAGAAATATCTGTTTAGGTGAGAGCATCTTTCCCTTTCTCTCACTACATGTTCAGAAGTATAAAATTATTAACACACAAGCACCTTGATTTCTAGATGCGAATAACACGTTTTTCAAGAACACAGCAGGATTTTACCTAATTTTCTTTATTAAAGTAGCAAATGTTGATGGAGGTTTCATATTTATAATATACCTTATAAAATACAAGTAGTATTCTCCTCAGACTAAATCTGAATCTAATATTAGACCTTAAGTGCACTGGGCAAGATTTTTTTTTTAAAGAAGCCTTGCAGAAAATATATAGACTGTTTTCACAATGTGAGTCATCACTCCAAATTTGTTTCCTTAATTCAAACAGGGCACCTTATAGTAATAGCAAATGCAAACAGCCCTGCTGCTGATGATGTAAAAAATAATTAAAACTCTACCATTTATGAAAATAATTCTTAATCACATAGAAGAAAAAATTTTAGTGACAATTCATTATCAAAGACCTGGATAACTGCCCTATTATTACTAGAGTGCTGATTGTGTCGGATTCTTTTTTTTGTTTTGTTTTGTTTTTTTGAGACAGAGTCTTGCTCTGTCGCCCAGGCTGGAGTGCAGTGATATGATCTCGGCTCACTGCAACTTCCACCTCCCAGGTTCAAGCCATTCTCCTGCCTCAGCCTCTCGAATAGCTGTGACTACAGGCTCACACTGCCACACCCAGTTAATTTTTTGTATTGTTTAGTAGAGATGGGATTTCACCACGTTGCCCAGGCTGGTCTCAACTCCTAAGCTCGGGCAGTTCGCGCACCTCGGCCTCCCAAAGTGCTAGGATTATAGGTGCGAGCCACCATGCCCGGCCTGATTGTGTCATTTTTTTTTTTTTTGCAGGTAGATATATTTTGGTCATTGAAAGTCCTCTTCATTCAGTCTCTAATGAGAATTTTTAGTGAAAAATGTCCAATCTCATTTTGTAAATTGGATGCACACTAAATTTGCTGTTTTACTAACAGCAGAGCTTGTAGCATCAGCCCTAGGCGACAGTCTGCGTGCGCACACGTGCGTGTACACACACACACACACACACACACATATACACTGAAACCCTGGGGTATTGCCAGGATGTCCATTTGAGCGAAGACCTTGATTAAGTACTTCTGGATGCTTAACAAACATGCAGCTACTACGTTGCCTAGGCCTCATGAAAAGAGCTGATATTCTTGTTAAATAAGGATTCTGTTTGAACAGTGAAATCTTACATAACGATACTGGGAGGCAGTAGTACTTGCAGTGTCAGAGTCTTGAGTTGTGGTACTCTTCATTATCAGTCATGACACTCCTTTTAAAGCAATCAATTTGAAAAGCCCCCTCAAAATTAATTTTTAAATAAAATTGACGGCCAACATTTGGGGAGAAAAATCAGTATAATGAACGTAATTGGTAATACATCTTTCAACATGGAAGTACGCAGGCCTGATGACAAGTGGAGACAATGGCATAGTCAGGTGTTTGCCCCTGTGTGGATGTGACAAAGCTGGATACAAGCTGATTCAGAGTGCTGCTTCAGTGATTTGGGTTTTAGAAGTAGCAGAAATGCCCATGATAGGATTTTTCAAATTAAAAACTGCCAAGATGCTTTGTGTTTTATATTGAAAATTGAGTTAGGTTCTGGATTCACATTTTTGTAAACACCTGTATGTCCACTGGGAAGTGACCAAACCAGGTAGAATGCAGGGCATGTACTTACTGGGATTTCCCTGCGCACAGCATCTGACATCTCTGTTCCTCAACCACCAAAAGCCAATAGGGTCCTCCCTCCTCACCCGTCTTAGTGACGATCAAAAACACTTCCACATTCTCCACCATCTCATAGGATATTAACTACTACCCCACACTCCTGAACTCCTGAATGATACAGGCCTGACTTTAAATTCCAGCTCTGCTGCGTGCTTATGAGCAAGTTACTTAACCTCTCTGGCTCTTCCCTTGTCTGTAAAATAAGGCTGATAACAATTCCTCAAAGATAGTATGAGCATTAAATGAGAAGGCATAAAAAAAAACTCTTTTTTTTTTTTTTTTGAGACGGAGTTTCACTCTTGTTACCCAGGCTGGAGTGCAATGGCGCGATCTCGGCTTACCGCAACCTCCGCCTCCTGGGTTGAGACAATTCTCCTGCCTCAACCTCCTCAGTAGCTAGGATTACAGGCATGCGCCACCATGCCCAGCAAATGTTTTGTATTTTTAGTAGAGACGGGGTTTCACCATGTTGACCAGGATGGTCTCGATCTCTTGACCTCGTGATCCACCCCCCTCGGCCTCCCAAAGTGCTGGGATTACAGGCTTGAGCCACCGCGCCCGGCCTTAAAAAAAACTCTTAGCAAAATTCCTGGAACATAGTAAATGTTCAGTGGTAGCTCTTTTTTTTTTTTTTTTTAATGGAACCAGGATCTTATTAGAGAGACTTTATCAGCCTGTCTCAAGATGAATCACTGTATGACCTGAACAGTGTAGCCTTAAAATAATGAATATAATAAGCCACGTAATGAGATACAGTCCTAAAGCCATCTCTTCTCATGCTGTCTCCCACCTCTCCCCAGAAACTTGTTAGTCTTTTTTTTTTTTTACAGACGTGCACACGCACGAACATGCGCGCGCACACTCAGAGCTACTGAAAATATCTAAACTGCTCAAAGGATTTCCTTTCATTCTTCATGCAGTCCTTATTATTATAGTTTCAAATGCTTACGAAAAATTTGTTGTTTTCTCAAGAACAATCAGCGAAATCCAGAGGAGGGCCTGATGCCCATTTTTAAAATTTACGTTGAGAAAATGAGCATATCACAAACACGGTTTTCCAGTATGATACACTCTTGAATAACTGCGATTTGCCTCAAGAAGTGTTTATTTTTTGGTTTTCACATCCACAAAACCTAAATGAATGGCTAAACTGAAATGAAGCTGTTGTTACAGAACTGTGCTCGCAGATCGTGAAATGATGTGTCATTAACATTAGTGTTAATGACATTTGTGTTTGTTCTCCTTTTTCCTGACTGCCTGAGAAGGCCAGCACAAAGAGCCGCGTAGCTGCAGTGACCACCAGGAAGTCTTTGTGGCCAACGGTCTGCCTCTTTGTAAATAATACATAGATATAATATGTAGATAAAATACTGTAATATTTTTAAAGAGACACAGCAGGTCTTATAAGCCTGTGTGGATGTATTTGCAAAGTGAAGCTGCCTTCTGGTATATTTTTAATTAGCTTTATAGAGGCAGTGAGAAAGCCAATTTAAATGTGGAAATTTAGATTAAATTAATATTTCATTAAACTTGCAAACCAGTTCTTGTCAGGCCTCTTACCTATATATAAAACTGGTACATTGCTGATTCCTCATTACCTTAGGCCTGGTACAGAGTTGGTATAAGGCAGCACTGTTAATAGTTTAGGTTTATTCCAAAGAACACCAGAAGTAATAAACTCAAAAATCCCAGAGGTCTGACCATTCTGTTTCTCTCCTCTTATAGCAAAGGATTTGATTCAAAGCTGCTGAGAGCAAGGGAATAACTCATTTCTGCTTACATTTAATTTTAACTCTATTAAAAGTTCAAGATAGGATCATCTCTTTCTTGGTTTTAAATTACTAAACAGCTAATAGAAAATGTTTTTAACACTTTATTGAGGAAGTTACTTTCTGGTTAAGTAAAGGTCCACTGGAAAAATGGGAAAGTGTTTACAATGGATTGGGAAATAATACGCTACTTCATTTTGTTGGTGCGTGGCTTTTTTGGGGGGGGCAATGATGTCATAATTGCCTTTTAAAAAAGAACTGTTTTTTAATGTCTGCTCCCTTAGCTACTTATTTTTTGAGCATTTATTCATACTAAATCAGCTTCAATCTTTTAAAGCAGACTAGGGTTTAAGGTGAAACTAGTTTTGTTTAATCTTCCTAAAAAATAAGAAAGGTTTTATTACTGTTTTTAAATAATACATGCCTATTTAAAAAAAAAAAGGGGGGCCGGGGGGCGGCAGAAAAATGTAGGCAGAAAAATGATAGGGCAGTATCATTTGTAAGTTTATTTCACATAAGTATACATATTTGAACCCTGGAAAAACCATTTATTTTGTGACACAACTGAAGTTCAGAAATAATGTGATTTGCCCCAGATCACAGAGAAAATAAGTAGTGACATTAACAGTGGCCTCCGGGACTACCAGCTCTTCAGCCTACGTTTAAATCACATGTACATTTACTTACCCCTGAGTTGTATATACATTTTCTAATAATGTAACTATTGATGTTTGTGCTCACCACCACTTCAAGGTGTATGTTTGCCCTCGAGCTTGTGGTTTGGTGTGTTCTTAACTGTAGTCGAAGCACCAGTTGGTTCCCTCGTCATCAGGAAATTCTCAGAAAGTACAATGACCTTTCAACTAACTGCATTTTTACAAGGAGTAACACAGTTACTCATTACAGGTTGTTGCAAAGAGGAAAAAAGATGAATAATATAGAAAAACCAAACTTCGTTGTCAAAATGTATTTAGGAGTTGCAGAAAGAAGTGACGTGTGTCTTCCTCTAATGCAGTAGTGAAGTACTAAAGAGTAGGCATTCTCACATCAGTAGTTACTGTGGAATATTTAATAATAGGATATTTAATCAGTGCAATTCTGTAGTATTTGGTAGTGTCAAAAACAGGGCTTTGAAGGTTATTTGTTCTTCACTATCATTAGAAGATGCAGATGTGAACATTTCTATTTTCATTTGGAGAAACAGCCACAGGAGTGGGCTGCCCAAGGTCACACTCCGCCTCCTTCTGACTCCACCAGGCTGCCAGTTTCTACATGAGAAAGGACCAAACCACTTGTCTCTTTTATTTCATCCAAATGTCCTAGTGCTCCCAGAAATATTTGCTTATATTTTAGATACTTGGCTCACTGCCCCTTCCTTCTCCCTCACTGTTTCTGTTAACGTGTGACATCCAAAACTGATTTGGACTGAGAATCCCACCTCTGAATGCCTGGCCCGTGTGTGTCGGTAGGCTAGATGGTTTTACTGAAATTGTCAGAAGCCATCTCATCAAGCACACTATCTCTCTCTCAGCAGCTGTGCTCACTTTGTCTTACCTTCTTACCTTTATACTTGCCACCTTACCAAAGGGGGCTTCCCCTTGCACCTCTGCCCCATGGCTTCATTGCCCTGTGACCATTTATTAATCCTAAAAGTTTCACTTCTGCCTCCATTCCTCGTTTCTTCAGACACCAGTGTAAAACAAGAAAATATGTTCTGAGCATCAGAAGTGGTTTGGAAATGTCAGACAATGGTGAGGAATATCGTGCTGTCCATACTGCTTTCTTTGGGTCAGACCCAGAACACATACAAAGGAAAAATTGTGAACAATGGCAAATATACAATGAAATATCCTCATGTTTCAGCTGTTTATCATCTGTCAAATGGAAACCAGCCTTTCCGAAAAAGACAGAGAAAGACAGACTGTGGTTTCCCTCTTCTACCCTCATCCTAAGGACAAATTTGGTGCGCTAAATGGTAGATTATGTGATAAAACTTTGCTCTCCTGATAAAGTCATATTTGCATTTCCCCTGGAAATTTAACAGGGTCCTTTTGTAGTTAATTAACTGTAAAATAAGACAAGATTGGACAGTTGTAAAAGGAAGTATCTTTAAGGTTTTCTGCTAGGCTGGGAATGATATATTTTATTTCTAATTAAAAGCCAAGAAACTATCTCTAAGCTAGCTCAGAGGAAAACCTGTCCTCCCTATCCTCTCTTCTTTGATGTTGCTGCGTATCCTGGTGAGGGCTTTTATTAGAAAACTAAGGAGCAGGACCAGCACATCAATAGCGATAAGCTGTTTGAACTGGTGCCCCTCCTGGCCCCTGATGCTTGGGATTAACTTACTGTGGTTCTTTTCTGGCTGCTCCTGTTTTGTAACTTGTTTATTGCATATGCTTTTTGCCCTGCTCTACTGTGTCCGGGAGCCATGACTTACCATCTTGATTTGTCTTGTTTGCTTTCTGTGTCTCTTGCTTCCTGCGCCCAGTCGAGCCTGTCGACGCCCGCCCTGCTGCCGACCGAGGACTGACCACTCGACCAGGTATTGGACCCGCTTGACTTCTGCCTCTCCGCATCTTGTGCTTCACTCGAGCAGACGTCATCTCCTTTCCGCATTTTAAGCCTCTCTCAATTGTACTTACTGCAGATTAAAATGTGAAGTGATCTCAGAAACCAAACTTTTAAAAATTCCCCTTGACTTTTCCTTACGCTTCATTTCCCAAGTTCCGAGTGAAGTGATCTGTTTTTTGTTTCTGAGCTTTCCTTTTGAAACCTAAAAGAGAGCCCTTCCAAATTTGGGGTTTTTTTTTTCCCCCAACAACAACAACAAAAAACAAAAAAAACCAGAAACAGAGTATATAGACCCTGTCCTTAAAAACAGAAGCCCAGACAGTTGTAGATGATCAGGTGATGACTTAGTTACCAACGTGAGCCTCTCTTCTTTATCGTTTGGCATCCAGATGGGTCCTTTTCTAACTAAACCGGACTCAAACTTCAATCAGTTACTGAGGTAGACATGATTTCCTGAAAATACCCGCATTGGTTTCTCTCCAGTGCCAAAAATACATCTTTTCTTTTGTGGGTTGTATGTACTTATTCTCAATGAGTGGCTAAAGTAACACAACAGATGTGTATGCATAATTTTGCACAGCCCTTTATTTTTTATATTACTTAAAAATCCCATTAACACTGAAATAGACACTTCATTTTTTACAGTTTCACAAGCATTAAGAAGAAACACATTCTTATTTTATGAATAATGTCATAGCATAACAGAAGCATCTACATACCTGTATCTACTCCATGAACAACCTCACCCAACTGATACTAGCCAGTGCTTTAGTGAATCAGAAAGAGGAAGTTATTGAATTGACAAATCCATATATTCCAGGGAGATTTTAATCGCAAATAAAACATACCTTCCCATATTTATTTTCTTCTTTATCCGCATCCCCATGCAATAGTCAAAGAACAGGGAATTAACCTTCTTTGAAGATATTAATACACAGAGGTCAGCCTTTGCTGCCTGGTTCAGATACAGTCAGCAGCAGAGCCAGGAGGAGGCCCTGTCTCTCTTACTTCCATCACAGGCTCGAGCCCTGACTGCCTCCAAGCACTGTCACTGATGAAGACTCAGAGTCTGTCTTGTGGCATGTTCATGCCTTTATGCCATGATTAACAGTGGCAGTGGAGATGGTAGTGTGACACGTCTTGACAGCTGGTCTCGTTGAGTTTATGAATTTCTGGTTTTTAAGGGGAACTTAAATTATAGTGAGTCAGAGACAGTTTCAGTTCTTCTAATGTCCTCCTTATTGTCAGTGTCATGTAAGGGAATCTCAAGGGGCCAGGAGTTGACATTCCTGTTCTGTTCAGCCAACTTGTAAGGCCTCGGGCTGAGGGTCAGTTGAGTTCTGATTGAAACCACAGCCAGCTCAGGTTGGTCATTTGCCTTGAGACTTTTTTCATGATATGTCTCACTTTATTTTTAAAAGACATGTTTTTCATCTACAACCATAAAACGTAACTTAGAAAGCACTCATTCGACTCATTCAGTTTTATCAAATGTCCACATTGGGCCATCAGAGCCTATATGTTATTATTGAAATATCAAGGAAAGGGTAACACTACCAGTCAATGTTTTTTTCTTTTTTAAAAAAAATTTCTTTCTTTCTTTTTTGAGACAGAGTCTCACTCTGTCGCCCTGGCTGGAGTGGAGTGGCATGCTGTTGACACACTGCAGCCTCCACCTCCAGGGTTCAAGCAGTTCTTGTGCCTCAGCCTTTCAAGTAGCTGGGACTATAGGCACGTGCCACCATGCCCGGCTAATTTTTTTGTATTTTCAGTAGAGATGGAATTTCACCATGTTGGCCAGGCTAGTCTCGAACTGCTGACCTCAGGTGATCCACCTCGGCCTCCCAGAGTGCTGGGATTACAGTCATGAGCCACAATGCCTAGCCTATTCTTTAAAAAAAAAAAAAAAAATTTAAATCTAAATCTAACATAAAAAGGACACTATAAAACATTGTCAAACGAAAACCATGTGTTTTTAAGGAAGAACTAGAGCATAGTTAATGGTATTATACGGGTGGGAGAAAACCATCCAAAATCTTTCTCATAACAGTAAGAATGTTATGTCACTTGTAGATTTCACAAAGAACGATGCACTAAATTCTTTCTTTCTTTTTCTTCTTCTTCTTCTTTTTTTTTTTTTTTGAGACAGAGTTTCACTCTTACTGCCCAGGCTGGAGTGCAATGGCACGATTTCGGCTCAATGCAACCTCTGCCTCCCAGGTTCAAGCGATTCTGCTGCCTCAGCCTCCCGAGTAGCTGGGATTACAGACATGCTAATTTTTTGTGTTTTTTGGTAGAGACATGGTTTCTCCACATTGGTCAGCCTGGTCTCGAACTTCAGCCCTCAGGTGATCCAGTCACCTTGGCCTCCAAAAGTGCTGGGATTACAGGTGTGAGCCACCATGCCCCACCAATGCACTAAATTCTTTCTAGGCTTGAAAGAAATTAAATAGCAGGGTCCCTGCTCTCAGTAGCTAGAAGTATAATAGAAGGAATTTTGCATATTTAGAAACACTAGATGGAATTTGGAAGACAAAGAAATACAAAGCAACATAAGTGCCAACAAGAAAGTTCTGTGTTGTGAACAGATGGGAGTACTAACCCAGGGGTGTGTTAAGTAGAGATCTTGCTGGAGATGAGCCTCCAGAGAGGTTATGAAAGATTTGAGGCACCTGGATTGGCAAAGAAGAAGGGAACAATTCTCTTCAGAGGAGACGGTGGCCTAGACCAAGCGTCCTCTCATACGCAGCACAGGCTTGGGTTGCCCAGTAAGATGCCTAAAGTTGAGAAAGAATGCTCAGATATGAAGTGAGGAAGATTCTAGTTAAGGTTTGTCTATGAATAGCGGTGTTTACTGCACAGGTATTAGAGTATGCTTGCGCTCTACATTTTTGTGCTTCTAGTGAGTTTATCAAACATGTGTAGCATCGTTTTGGTTCTTCTTCATCACATTTTGGAGACCACATGCTTGAGTCTAATGTGCCCAATTATATCTTTAGCCTTTCCAAACTTAGAAACCCTCCCCAAGATTGTCATGTCATTCAAGTAGTGGCATTGTTTTTGAATAATCACTATTGTCACTCAGAAGCAAGTTAAAAAAAGGCTTTTGTTTTCCTCCCACCCAGTGCTTTATAATCATGACTGAGGAAAATGGGCTTCTCCTTAACTTTCATATCTAAAAAGCCAGAATATGGTGACTGCCAGGATCTAATGTCAAGTAGGGACCACAGTAATAACAATGGTGATTTCAGGGCATAGAGCCATTATAGCTCCTCCTTCTGGCTTATTTCCAAAGAAAAATAGACTCTGGTGGACTAATTATACAGTTTGACCAGAATAAAAAAAAATACATTGGCAAGCTCCTCACATAGGGTAGAAAGCTACCCTTTCTGTTATAATGCATTACCACCCTTCTCTGGTCCAAATAAGGGGAAGCCAAGTCCTTGACCCCAAGCCATGCGAGAGGTATCATGAAGAGCATACCTCCCTCAGCACACACATGAACAGCAGGTTGTCTACTCATCATGACTCAAGGGACAGAGAGTTTAGGGTGAAGTCTACTCATCATGACTTCAGGGAGTCACCAGGGCTTAGGGTGAAGTCAGCACACTCAGGAAAGACCTCTTAACCTGAAATCAGGGTCCCTGCCATTTATTTATTTATTTTAAGGTTTATTCCTTTTTTTTTTTTTTTTTTTTTTTAAGATGAAGTCTTGCTCTTGTTGCCCAGGCTGGAGTGCAGTGGCACTATCTCAACTCACTACAACCTCCACCTCCTGGGTTCAAGCAATTCTCCTGCCTCAGGCTCCCAAAGAGATGGGATTATAGGCGACTGTCACCATGCCCAACTAATTTTTGTGTTTTTTAGTAGAGATGGGCTTTTACCATTTTGGCCAGGCGGGTCTCGAACTCCTGACCTCAGGCTAAAACCCAGCCAGTCCTTGCCATTTATTTAAAACTACTCATCACATTTTATTACATGTAGTACCACCTTATTATTAATATTTCCCTATGTGCGAGCTTGTTGATTTTTTTCTTTTAGTAAGATGTTCTTAATGTAGAAAGTCTTCACTAAATGAAGACTTTTATTCATGCTAAACAGAAATGAACTATTATAGCAAGAGCTCTCTCTGCTAAGAGCCTCTCAAACTATTGAGCTGTAAACATTAATTTATATGTCATGCTGACTTGATAACATGAATTGAAAAATTTTTTTTTTTGGACCACCAAAAGTATTTGCAGTATCATTTCAAAAATAGTGTAGGCTTGTAAAATTTTTAATGGAGAGCTCTTGTTTTCGTTCTTTTGAGACAGGGTTTGTCTCTGTTTCCAGACATGATCTCGGCTCACTGCAGCCTCCACTTCTGGGCTCAGGCCATCTTCCCACCTCAGCCTCCCATGCAGCTGGGATTACAGACATATGCCACCACACCTGGCTCATTTTTGTATTTTTAGTAGAAATGTGGTTTTGCCATGTTGACCAGGCTGGTCCCAAACTCCTGAGCTCAAACTGTTTGCCCGCCTGAGCCTCCCAAAGGGCTGTGATTACAGGCATGAGCCACTGCACCTGGCCAAAAGCCATTCTTTACTTTTATTTTTCAGTATAAATATTTGGCCCCCAAATTTAAAAGGGAGCACTATTCAAGGAAGTTTTCTTAAAAATCTCAGAAATACATTTCTAACCTATTACATTGCCAGATTTTTTTTTTTTTTTTTTTAAGATAGAGTCTTATTTTGTCACCCAGGCTGGAGTGCAGTGGCGCGATCTCAACTCACTGCAACCTCCACCTCCCGGGTTGAAGCGGTTCTCTTGCCTCAGCCTCGGAGCAGCTGGGATTACAGGTGTGTGCTACCTCGCCTGGCTAATTTTTTTTTGTATTTTTAGTAGATGGGGTTTCACCATGTCGGCCAGGCTGGTCGGAAACTCCTGACCTCAAGTGATCTGCCTGGCTCGGCCTCCCAAAGTCCTGGGATTACAGGCGTGAGCCACCACACAAGTTGCCAGATCTTAATAACAGAAAAGAAGTGAGCTGTAAAGAAATCACTGTGGTTATACAAGGTCTCAGATTTAAAAGGGCTATAGAAAGATAAAAATATACAACCAGTGAGAAAAAAGAGTTTTAGCATCACTACCCTATAAAAATAAGTATCAGAAAGGTTAGTTTCAGCAGAATGAGTTGAAACTTGCAAAAAATACTTACAATATTAAAGTAAGAAAATAAGAATAGAGAGTTCTGTGGGTCTCTTGGTACGGCATCGGGGATTGAGGGTTGGGTCATTGAGGGGACCAGAGTTAAAGAGACGAGAAGGGAAAACTGTCCGACTTTCATTGTGCCTTTTATGTCTTTATTAAAGAGAATGAACTTCTGATGAAAGGAAATTAAAGCCCAAGATAGATCAACATAGGCCAGGCGGGGTGGCTCACGCCTGTAATCCCAGCACTTTGGGAGGCCAAGGGGGGCAGATCACCTGCCGTTGGGAGTTCAAGACTAGCCTGACCAATGTGGAGAAACCCCGTCTCTACTAAAAATACAAAAAAAATTAGACAAATGTGGTGGTGCATGCCTGTAGTCCCAGCTACTCAGGAGGCTGAGGCAGGAGAATTGCTTAAACTCGGGGGCAGAGGTTGCAGTGAGCTGAGATCATGCCATTGCACTCCAACCTGGGCAACAAGAGCAATACTCCATCTCAAAAAAAAAAAAAAAAAAAAAAAAAAAAAAAAAAAAAAAAAAAAAAAAAAAAAAAAAAGATAGATCAACATGAGAAAACAAAGCCCTAGCCCATTAGTTACCTATTGCTATTTAGCAAATAACCCCAGAATTTATCAGCTTAAAACAACAAGCATTAGTTTCTTACAGTTTTTATAGATCAGGATTTGGGGTGTGATTTAGCTGGATGGCTCTGGCACAGGGTCTCTCGTGTGGTTTCAGTTAAGACATTGCCTGAGCTGAAGTCATCTGAAGGTTTGCTTGGGGCTTGTGGGTCTGTTGCCAAAATGGCTTTCTCATGTGGCTATTATTAGGAAACCTCAGTACCTTACCATGTGAACTCTGTAAAGCTGCTTGAGTCCCTGCAACATGGTATCTCGCATCCCCGCACCAGGAGGTCCAGGAAAGAGATAAAGAAGGAAGCTTTAGTGCCTTTCATGGCCTAGTCTCAGAAGTCATATACCGTCACCTCTACCACACCCTGTTCACTAGAGCAAGCCACTATATCCCGACCACACTCAAGGGAAGGAAGTTAAGCTCTACCTCTTGAAGGAAGGAATATCAGCAAATTTGTGGATATATTTTAAACCATGACATCTTGCTACCCACATCCAAGTTCTTAAGACCCAGACCAATTGCAGGCTAAGAGAACTTGAAGATAAGATGGAACCATTGCCTGCGGTCTTTGTGGAAAGCTGGGAAGGTAGGGATAGGAAAATGAAGTTCTGAGTAATAAAAAGGAGAGAAGATAGCTTCACAATCTACAAGCCAGGTATAGATTGACATTGACCGTGAGTCTCTTTGCAAATAGGTTATCAAGTGGAAGCTTTTTGAACAGTTGGATGAGGAAATGGTGCTATGTCACAGCCAGCGTGGATTTCCTGGGTTTTGTCAGATTGCCTTTACCTTCTCCTTGTATAGGCTGTGCTGTTAGACTGGCATATCATATGCTGTGGACATTGTGCTTTTCAGTGTCAGCAAGATGTGTGACAAGTCTCCCAGCATCTCATAGACGAGATTGAAAGAGTGATTAGGCCAACAGCAAGAAGTAATTCCCCTGGGAGGCGAAGGAATTGGGATTGTGTAGCCCCAGTAAGACAAGAACCCACAGAGTCATGCCTCTCCTTAGGGATCTGATACCTGTTCAAGGCTCTAATGTGGAAGTGGGGATTAGGCTTGCTCTGTGTTGAACCAGGCTCAAAGGACGGGGAAACCGATTCTGGCTTCATGTAAAAAAGGCCATTCTGGTAGGCAAGTCTTTCAAAAAATGGAGAGAAATTGACACATTCCTCTGTGTTCAAACAGGAGCTGACAATCTGCTCCTGGGTGGGAACACTGTAGAGGAGGTGACTTCAAAAGCCCTTTTCATCCTAAGATTCTGATTTTTGATAATTAAATGTTACAGCATGGACACAGACATATATACTTTTTACTTAATGTTTTTGTTTTTTAAATGGCTTTGCATTTTGTTTTTAAGCTTCAAATTATTATTTGAATAATGAAATTCATCAGAACAATGAGTGTTAAGAATCATACCGCAATTTATAGAGAAGGAAGAGTTTGTAGGTTATAAATTCTGTTAGTCCCAAAGAAGCCTTTAAAAAAATTATGTACTGTAGCTCATTATTCAGCAGATGAACCAATTACAATCTGTATCTATAACTAGAACACTTGACTAAAATTATATAATTTTTACAATGCTTCACTGCATAGATACATGAACATAATTTATTTGTAATTGGTACAAAGCTCCAAAGTAGCAGTTTTGTTCTACCAGGTAATTAATGCTCATTTTTAAAGCCTTTTACTATTATTTCTGAACTAATGAGTGCACGTGGAAAAAGGCACATAATAGGCCAAACAATAAGCTGCTAAGCCAAGCCAACATATTCCAGAAACAAATCCTTGCCAACCTCACAACCTGCATTTAACTTCTGCTTTTCCCCCATTTTCAAAAATTACAGCATGTGTTTAAAGGCAGCAGAAGCCTTATGTTCAGATTTCTTTACCCTTTCATTTCTTTTTGTTGAAAATAAGTAATAACTACAGATTTAAATGTAGGGTATCATTTTTCTTGAAGAAAGTCATTAAACAATTTTCCTCTAACTTCAGGCCTAGAAAGAAGTTTTGGGTAGGCTTTGTGTTATAATGTTACTGTTTGTGAATAAAACTAATTGGTTGTCCTGCATATTTTAATTATGATATAATACAGGTTCTGGGTTGACAAACATCAAGACGGAGGAGATCTCTGAAGTGAAGATGGATGCAGAATTCCGACACGACTCAGGATATGAAGTTCATCATCAAAAACTGGTACGTAAAATAATTTACCTCATTCCGCTACTCTGTCTTGCCGAATGACCTGTGAACTCTGGTTCATCCTGTGCCAGAAATCAAATTAAGGAAAAGATAAAAATAAAATGCTTGCTTATAGGATTACCACGGAACATAAAGAATATAAAGAGGCTTCGTGAATAGTTCTTTCGGACTAAAGGCAGCTAAGACAAAAAGCACAAAAATAACAAAAAAAAAAAAGAAAAAGAAAACGAAAAAAAAAGGCAGCTAAGCTCATGCAGGACTCAGAACGTAAAGTAGAATTAATTTCAATATAGCAGCCTCTTTAACTTCCACTGTGTTTTCTAGGAAAGTAGGTTTACAATAGGTTTATTGAAGGATCAGAGTCAAACACGTGCACAGGCTGCTTGGTTTTACAGAACACTTTATGTGGCTTCAGTTCCCATCTGGAACTGTCTTTGAGCATTCATCTCTCCCCTGGCTCTTTCTTTTCATTCCCTCCCCTCCCTCCCATGATTTAACTTCTCTTGCAAGAGTAAGATCATGGGGTGAGCAGGACCCCATGATGTTCCTGATGGTGTTATTCATCAAAAGGTTTGGGCAAAGAAGACAGCAGCTTCCTTTTCAGATGAAATCACTTTTCCCCCCTAATGTTAGAATTGGAGTAAATCAAAAAGCGACATCTCCTTTGTGGTCAGCTCTAGTAGTTATATAAAATCCTTTACCAAAAGCTTAGAAACTCAGATAAATCACGGATTATGTTAGTTAGGCTTCCATCTTATCAGTAGGTGCAGTAAGGGGGTTAAATTAATAAAGAAGACAATTTTATCGCATTCAGTGGTGGACAGAAAAATGGTAATAAAATTTCTATAGCAATAATACTTGAAGTTCTGTCAAGCACTTCTTTTGTTTTGTGTGTGTGTGTGTGTATGTGTGTGCTAGCTTTTTTCAAGCAGAAAATGTCTTTTCAATATTCATAAATAAAATGGATAAATCCTAGTATTAATATCCTAAAGAAACACCTTCAAATTATTATTTATGCCTCACTTGACTATAAATAATTGTAGCAAATGAAAGACTGACTTGGGATTTAGATTTGCATTCTTAAGTCTCGTAATTCTTTTTTTGTACAAAGACATTTAGCTTTTTGAAGCATGGTTTTCATTGGCAAGATAATCCAGTATCAATTGTTATAAAATTAGGGGTTCTCTTGATGAGGCTGTTGCTGAAGAGGTTAATCGGAACTGGGGAACTGCTGAAGAGTTGAGAGTTGGTAGGGCAGAAAGCTGAAGATTAATGTGCACTCGCTGGGGCCTGCATTGTATAAGCCCATCTCCGCAATTACACTGACGCCTGTAATACGACAGTGACTAATGGCAGCAGCAGCAATTAGGAGAATCAGCTCCCTCTACTGCACTAGTTGATAAGATAATATACTATAATTAGTGCAATGAATATTACAAAATTACAGTAGTTTCTTAAAGGCACAGGAATATGTCTAGACTTGCATTTATTCCTGATTACCTCATACTATCATTAGCTAATTAATGATTTGCTTTTTATAAAAATGTTAAGCTAGCATATTTGTTTAGTAAAGCGAATAATTATGAACAGTTTCTCATTTTGTTATGGATATACCATGAGTAACACCCTTTTAGAAGTTTGCTTCATTTGCTATATTTTATATTCCAGATCTGGCATGTTAGTTTTAGCTTTGAAAAGTCAGTCATTTGACTATCTTCAGGCTACATTGAAAGAATTTTTTAGGGAGCTACAGCCATACCTTGGAAATTTCAGAACACCACAATAAAACAGATTTTGTAATAAAATGTCACACAAATTTTTTGGCTTCCCAGTGCCTATAAAAGTTATGTTTATACTATGTTATGGTCTGTTACATGTACAATAGCATTATGTCTTTAAAAACCACATACATACTTTAATTTGAAAATATTTTATTACTTAAAAAATGCTGCCAGGCCGGGCGCGGTGGCTCAAGCCTGTAATCCCAGCACTGTGGGAGGCCAAGGCGGGTGGATCACAAGGTCAAGAGATCGAGACCATCCTGGTCAACATGGTGAAACACCGTCTCTACTTAAAACTACAAAAAATTAGCTGGGCATGTTGGCACGTGCCTGTAATCCCAGTGACTCAGGAGGCTGGGGCAGGAGAATTGCCTGAACCCGGGAGGCGGAGGTTGCGGTGAGCCGAGATCGCGCCATTGCACTCCAGCCTGGGTAACAAGAGCGAAACTCCGTCTCAA
>NW_016107453.1:523372-532422 GCF_001604975.1 Cebus imitator | reverse complement strand
GGAGGCTGAGGCAGGAGAATTGCCTGAACCCAGGAGGCAGAGGTTGTGGTGAGCTGAGATCACACCATTGCACTCCAGCCTGGGTAACAAGAGCGAAACTCCGTCTCAAAAAAAAAAAAATGCTAATGATCATCTGAGTCTTCAGCAAGTCCTAATCCTTTTGCCACTGGAGAATCTTGCCTTGATGTTCACTGCTGCTGGCTGATCCAGGTGGTGGTTGCTGAAGTTTGTGGTGGCTGTGGCAATTTCTTAAAATAAGACAATAATGAAGTTTGCTGCATCGATTGGCTCTTCCTTTCACAAAAGATTTTTCTGTAGCATGTGATGCTCTTTGATAGCATTTTGCCCACCATAGAACAGCTTCCAAAATTGGAGTCAGTCTTCTCAAATCCAGCCACTGCTTCATCACCCGAGTTTATGTGATCTCCTAATTTGTTGTCATTTCGACAGTGTTCACGTCACCTTCACCAAGAGTAGATTCCATTACAAGAAATCACTTGCTTTGCTCATCCATAAAAAGTAACTCCTCATTCATTCAAGTTTGATCCTGAGATGGTAGCAGTTCAGTCATGTCTTTAGGCTGCACTTCTCATTCTATCTAGTTCTCTTGTCATTTCCACCACATCTGCAGTAACATCCTTTACTGAAGTCTTGAACTTCTCAGAGTCACCCATGAGAGTTCCAAACTCCTGTTAATGTTGATGTTTTGACTTTCTCTCATGAATCACAAATGTTCTTAATGGCATCTAGAAGGCAAATCCTTTTTAGGTTTGCAGTACACTTTGCCCACATCCATTAGAGGAATGACTCACTATGGCAGTTAATAGCCCCACAAAATATATTTGAAATGTATTTTGAAATAATAAGACTTGAAAGTTGATTTACAGACTGTAGAATGGATGTTGTGTTAGCAGGCATGAAAACAACAGTAATCTCCTTGTACCTGTCCTTCAGAGCTCTTGTGTGACTAGGTGCTTTGTCAATGAGCAGTAATATTTTGAAATCAATCTTTTCTGAGCAGTAGTTCTCAACAGTGGGTTTAAAATATTCAGTAAACCATGCTGATAAGACACATGCTGTCATCCAAGTTTTGTTATTCCATTTATAGAACATGGGCAGAGTAGATGCACAGTAATTCTTAAGGGCCCTAGGACTTTTACAGTGGTAAATCAGTGTTGGCTTCAAAAATTTAAAGTCACCAGCTACATTCGCTCATAACAAGAGAGTCAGCTTGTTTTTTTGACACTTTGAACCCAGGACTTCTCTAGAGTGATGAAAGTACTAGATGGCATTTTCTTCCAAATAAGTCTGTTTCATCTCTACTGAAAACCTGTTATTTAGTGCAGCCACCTTCACCAGGTGCTTCAGAAGCTGCTTCCTGCAGCATCTACATCCGCACTCGCTGCTTCACCTTGAACTTGTGTGTTATAGAGAATGGCTTCTTCCCTAAACCTCATGAAGTCAACCTCTCCCGACTTTTTTTCTTCTGCAGCTTCTTCACCTCTCTCATCCTTCATAGAATCAAAGAGAATTGGGGGCTGTGCTCTGGATTAGGCTTTGGCCTAAGAGAACGTTGTGGCTGGTTCGATCTTCCATCTAGACAACTAAAACTTTTCTCCCTATCAGCAATAAGGCTGTTTCGCTTTCTTATGATTTGTGTGCTCACTGGAGTAGCACTTTTAATTTCCTTCAAGAGCTTTTCTTTGCATTCACAACTTCGCTAACTGGCATAAGAAGCTTGGCTTTCAATGTGCTTTGCTAAGTTTAATTATTTCTAGCTTTTGCTTTAAAGTGAAGACACGTGACTCTTCCTTTCACTGAAACACTTAGAGGCCGTTGTAGGGTTAATTTACTGGCCCAATTTCAATATTGTTGTCTCAAGGAGTAGGGAGCCGGGCAGTCGAAGAATAGAGTGGCCAGTTTAGGGGCAGTCAGAACACACACAACATGTATTGATTTAGTTTGCCATCTTCATGGGCATGTTTCATGACCCTCCAAAACAATTAAAATAGTAACATCAAAGATCACTGATCACAGATCACCAAATGGATATAATAATTTTTTTATGTTTGAATATTGAAAGAATTACCAATATGTGACACAGACATGAAGTGAACCTGTGTTCATTGTTGGAAAAATGGCACTAATAAATGTGTTCAATGCAGGGTTACCTCAGACCTTTAATTTGTTTAAAAAACAACAACACTATCTGTAGAGCACTACTGTGCGATAAAGCTAGGTGTGCTTGTATTTTCATTAAGTTACGTAGCAAATGTGGTAATGTTTAGCAGTAGTTTTACATCATCTGACATAAGATCAACTCCTTATATAACAAGATGTAGATAAAGTCGAAAAATAATGACTTGCTTTTATAAACAGTGTGAAGGAATATAGTGCAATAAATGAAATTTATTTTTTACAGTGTTCTCAAAAATTTTTTTATGTTTAATCCAAATAAACAGCAAGAATAAAGCAACATTTCAGATTTTGGTGTGTGGAGACAATAATAAGAAAGCATGAGTGCTAAGTGACTTTAAATTCTTGTTGCCTGTACTTCCCTTTGAAACACCGTTATGCTTTAAAAAGCATTATACTGCTAAAGGTTCATTAGAATCCTGCTGAATTATTATGGCTAAAAGTAGGTAACAAGAGGTCTTTTTTTTATTGTTTAACTCCTTTGTTGCAGAATGTTTATCCCTGTGCTTTAAAAATGTTCCTCCAAGGAAATTAGGATAACTACACGGTTGAAAAACACCTAAGTTGCAGTCACTGAGAGTCAGACATCAGGGCTCAGAATTTCAAACCTGCCGTGACTGGGAAAATGCTGACCTCCTTTCATTAGTATGATCCATGCCTTTCCAGCTTCTGATAGATCCAAGCGCTGTCTTCCCACCACTCACTAAATGTTCCACCTGTCAAAGGGTTTCAGTTCCTTGCAGACTTCAGTTTTGACTTGTGAGGGGAAAGTAGGCTTCTTCGTACTGGGGAAGCCACATGTTGTACATTGTTCTATAAACTATGATTGTCATTCTTAGTAAGGAGACTATGTGATTTCTTTTTTTTAAGTAAGCACCAAATATGTGACCAATCAGCTGGGCAGAGAATATACTGAAACTTTTCATATAGCCTCATGCAAATGTCCTGTGCATTTAAGAAATGAAGTTCTTTTAATTGCATTTAGAAGTTACATTGCATTTAGAAGTTAAAATTTTTTTTCTTAATTTGTTTTCAAGGTGTTCTTTGCAGAAGATGTGGGTTCAAACAAAGGCGCAATCATTGGACTCATGGTGGGCGGTGTTGTCATAGCAACAGTGATTGTCATCACCTTGGTGATGCTGAAGAAGAAACAGTACACATCCATTCACCATGGTGTGGTGGAGGTAGGTGAACTTGACTGCATGTTTGCAAGTGGGAATTAAAGAAGACTATAAGAGAATTAGGCTTAGCTTTTTGCTAAGAGCTAAGTATCTCTTTAAAAAAACAAATCAATATGCTTCCCTGAGGCTTGGGTTACAGCTGTTCTTTCTTGTCTTGCTTTTCATTCATTGCAACTTACTGTGAATATTCTGATCAAGGCATTGAGATTGTGTGTTATCTCAACTTATAATTTGTAATGAAGTTATCAAAATAATACAAATGATAATGCATGACTTTAAAAAAGTATGATTACTCTTAGACTTTTTTTTTCCAAAGACAAGCAACAAAAATCAGCATGAGAAGTTAAAAATAAAAACAGAAGTAGAAGCTTGCTTTTTCGATAAAAAACCTAAACATACTTATTCCTGGATTTGTTTTCTCTTAGTCTGGCCTCTGAATACAATCAGATAATAGTAAATAATGTGACTTTTCAGTGCAATTCTTACCTTTGAAGTTTCTCAGGAAATCACAGTATACTAAATGGCCCACCAAAACATACATGATTGTTATTTGAGAGTTCTTCAACCTATTATCCTACAATTCACCTGAAATATCTTAGTTTTGAGGTGCTATACAAATACAAGAGAGAGAGAGAGAAAATAATTACAAATAAGTTATTTCTATGCTTTTAAAATGCCATGGGGGGAGTGTAAAAATCTCATAGCATATGAAACTTTTTAGGAACCTGTCTTGCAGAGGGTATAGTATAAATATAACTTTTGTATACATGGGGAAACCGAAAAATTTGTATGACATTTTATTGCAATATTTTAAGAGTTACAGAGTTTTTAGAGCTGAAAGATATCTTGATGAGCAATCAAATTTATCTTCTCATTTTGTAGATGAGGAAACTGAGGCCAAGACAGATGGGTTCAAATTACATAGGGTCAAAGTCAGAGTCCAGATATCCCCCTCATATTCCCCATTGCTTTTTATTCCCCATTGTGTTTTGTTGTTGTTGTTGTTGTTTTGAGACAGAGTTTTGCTCCATCGCCCAGCTGGAGTGCAGTTGCGCAATCTGGGCTCACTGCAACCTCCGCCTCCCGGGTTCAAGCAATTCTCCTATCTCAGCCTCCTGAGTAGCTGGGACTACAGGTGCACGTCACCACTCCTGGCTGATTTTTGTATTTTTAATAGAGACAGGGTTTCACCGTATCAGTCAGGCTGGTCTCGAACTCCTGACCACAGGTGATCCACCCACCCACCTTGGCCTCCCAAAGTGCTGGGATGCAGGCGTGAGCCACCATGCCCGGCCCCCATTGCTTTTGCCATCAGAGAAAAGCCTAGGTGCTTCTAGGGACCTGAAGATTTCACCATCCTCAAGGAACTGTTTTCTAAATCACTCATGATTAGAAGAAGACAGGAAAAGTTTAAATAAATTAAATCTGTAGTGTAGCCAGAAATCTCATTTTTTTCAGCATTTAACACCTCTGCAGATGACAACAGAAGCTGCTGATGGAAACGGGATGAGCCTCGTTTCCCCATTCATGCTGACGTGGATGAGCAGTGTGAGGAAGGAAACCAAGGGAACAGCAGGCAGCAGTGGAAAGGAATGGAATGACTCAGACCAGAGCATGAGCACAGAAAAGCAATGACCCCACCGTCACATTTGGGCACTGCACCTTTTGTAATAGTATCTAAGCTTATGTCCCTCAAAACAGTGTAAGATATATTTTCATTAGTGTCAGTTTCTTTTATTTCTGCTCAAATTAATTTTTTTTACATTTTAGTTTTATGTTTGAGTAAATAAAGATGTCTTCATACTTGAGGAATTCAAGAGCCCTTTTCTGTTGCTGTTGTTTTGACTTTTTTCATTGTTGTTGTTGTTTTCTTTGTTTCTTGAGATGGAGTCTCGCTCTGTCGCCCAGGCTGGAGTGCAGTGGGATGGTCTCCATTCACTGCAACCTCCACCTCCTGGGTTCAAGCGATTCTCCTACCTCAGCCTCCCAAGTAACTGGGATTATGTGTACACACCACTGCACCTGGCTAATTTTTGCATTTTTAGGGGTTTTGCCACGTTGGCCAGGCTGGTCTCAAATTCCTGGCCTCAAGTGATCCACCCTCCTCGGCCTCCCACGGTGCTGGGATTACAGGCATGAGCCACCACACCCAGCCTTCAAGAGCCCTTTTTAATTTCTTTAATACAATTCTATCTTTGCTGCTGATCTGTCAGTTAAAGATGCCCATCGTTGATGCCAAAGGCCAAAGACTTGGCTTCCTGGGGCTTCCATAACCAAAGTAACACAGATTGGGTGGATTAAGCAACAGAAATTTACCTTCTCACATTTCTGGAGGCTGAAAGTGGAAGATCAAGGTGTCAGCCAGGTTGGTTCCTCCAGAGGCCTTTCTCCTTGGTTTGCAAACGGCATGGCCTTCACTCTGTGTTCTGCTGTGTCCTCACCTCTTCCTGTAAGGACACCAGTCATACTGGATTAGGATCCACCCTGATGATAACCTTGTTTAACTTTAATGACCTCTTTGACCCAGTCTCCAAATACAGTCAGATGTGGAGGTACTGGCAGGTTAGGACTTCAACATATGAATTTTAGGGGGACACATTTTAGCCCGTAACAGAACCCAGTGATGGTAGAGAGAAAAGCAAGGCGTCTGCCAGGAGCCCCTTCCCCAGTCTGTGTATGAGGCTTACCAGGTCCTGCCCCAGACCTAAGGAAACAGAATTCCCAAATAGGAGGCTTGGAATCTGAGTGCTGAAAACTTCCCCACCTGAATGAGACAGGCAGTCAGATTTGAGAGTCACTGACACATCATTTTAACACTCTTTCCTTTTAGTTCTCTGCGCAAGCCTTAGGGAGGGGAAGATGGTGTCTCTTGCCTCCCAGTTAACCAGTTGCCTTTTAAGTGCTCTTCCAGCTGCCTGAATTAAATCACCTCTTTTTTGTCAGTTACCAGGCAGTGTCTCATTGGACTTGGAATGTCAGAGGAGAAGCTGACATTTTGACCCAGATTCTGAAAATAATTTTTAAGCCAGGAGGTATCCTTGCAGGAGCAAAATCGGGAAAGATGGCTGTTCAGCTCTTCTCTAGATATTCATTTTGCTGTCTACTTGAGAGCAACTGGAGGCCTTTCTAGATGAAGGGACCCACCTCGTTTGTGTTTCATCTCATCTCCTTCTTCCTCTCAAGACCTTTGTGGCTGTCCTTCCCTAAAGCAGCCCTCTGTCCAGCCCCATGGTGTGTCTGTACAACAGTGTTGGAATAGACTGCATTCCCCTTTTCTGTTCTCAAAAAGTATAGTCTAGCTGGGATGCTAGAACTTGAACACAGGGAGTTGCACCCCAGCCCAGGAATGTTCCCAGGTGAGAGCACTGTGGGCTCTCCGAGCGCCATTTTTCTCAGCATTCCAGAGTGTGCACTGAATGGAAGTGATGCTTCTGCAGACATCGTCTTCCTACCCAACAGGTCCTCTCACACTCAAGCACATGGAAATGCCTTTATTTCCAGCTCTGGCTAACCCTCATTAATGCGTAACCCTCCTTCAATCAGAACAAAAATGTGTAAATGAATATTTCCAGCTGGACTCGCTTCAGTCACTCAGGACAGAATACCATTGTACTTACATCCTGTCAGTCCATGAAGAAGTCATGAGGAAGGCATTGGTTTCCAGGAAATTCCTCGTTTTTAGAGTGAAAAATTCCTACAGAAGATCACAGAGATAGGAACCCTAGGGAAAAAACCTGAGAACGAATGTAGAAATGAAAACAAGCCTCTACCACCTCACACTGGAGATACATTCTGAGAAATGTGTCATGGAGTGGTTTCATCTTGTGCAAACATCATAAAATATATGTACATAAATCCAGATGGTAAGCCAGCTACACACCTACAAACTATTGCTCCTAGGCTACACAGCTGTGCAGCGTGCTGTTGCACTGAGTACTATAGGCAGTTGTGACACACTGGTAGGTATTTGTGTATCTAAACATAGAAAAGGCACAGTAGAAAATACGATATTATAATCTTACGGGACCACCATCATAGATATTTGGTCTGTCATTGACTAAAATGTCATTATGTGGCCCATGACTGTATTTCTGTTCGTGGAGTTGTTAGCGTTTGGAAATGAGCACTTGCTAGATTTCCCTTTTTAAAAAAACAATAAGCAGTGGCTGGGCGCGATGGCTCTCGCCTGTAATTCCAGCACTTTGGGAGGCCAAGGCAGGCGGATCACAAGGTTAGGAGATCAAGACCATCCTGGCCAACATGGTGAAACCCTGTGTCTGATAAAAATAGAAAAAATTAGCCAAGTGTGGTGGTGCACGCCTGTAATCCCAGCTACTTGGGAGGCTAAGACAGGAGAATCACTGGAATCCAGGAGACGGAGGTTGCAGTGAGCCAAGATCGCACCACTGCACTCCAGCCTGGGTGACAGAGCAAGACTCTGTCTCCAAAAAAAAAGATTAATACTCAGGAGGCTGATGCAGGAGAATCACCTGAATCCAGGAGGCGGAGGCTGCAATGAGCCAAGACTGTGCCACTGCACTCCAACCTGGGCGACAGAACAAGACTCCGTCTCAAAAAGTAATAATAATAAGCAGCAAATATTGACTTAATGATTTATTTAGCCATAAGGCCAGAGAGTCACTCTGTGAGCCATTGTCCACACTTTCCCAAGGAGGTAACTGTGCCTTATTGGTGCTTCAAGCAGTGAAGCAGTAGCCTTTTGTTATTACCACTCCCCAAAGGCGCCCTCCATGTCAGAATACCTCTCTGGTGGCCGGAAATCTCAGCACTAGCTGAATTATCCACCCTTGCTCCTGTTTTAGGACGTTCTGCAAAGCCCACTGATCCCAGGATCTGTTTAGTAGCAAGCAGCACTTTTCTACACTCAGATATGTAGACACTAGATACTTAAAAATACGTATCGTAGCTCTTTCTGCCACTGTCTGCTGAGATGTCACCTTTAATAAGTAGAAGTCAGGGGCACAGCTTCTCTTTATCACAGGATGTGAAAAAGTTTTCCTCTCACGGATCTGATCACTGGAACCCCAGACATCTCCCTGCACTGACCTCCTGGTCATCTCATTAATGACCTAAATAAGCAGAGAGTTGCTTATTTGTCTTTTATGGAGGTTTAGCATGCGACTTTTTCTGAGAAGTGTGCTGTCATACTGGTGACTTTATAAAAAGATGTCCTTAGAGGTCCTTTTTTTTCAGAAAGAAGCTGACCCACCAGGATACAGACGCACTGACGTCGGCATTGTAGAGTAGTTGGAGAGAGTGGTCAGCCTGAATGGAAAGCAGCGGTACAGAGAAGTGAGGGTGGACGCAGAACCTAGGAGCGACTTACAGTGAGCAGCAGGAGGAGAAATTGGAACATCGAAGGAGAGCATCAAAAATGATTACAGGCTGGGGGTGGTGGCTCATACCTGTAATCCCAGCATTTTGGGAGGCCAAGGCAGGTGGATCACTTGAAGCTAGGAGTTTGAGACCAGCCTTGCCAACATGGTGAAACTCTATCTCTAATAAAAATACAAAAAAATAGCCAGGCATGGTGGTGTACACCTGTAGTCCCAGCTACTTGGGAGGCTGAGGCAGGAGACTCAATTGAACCCGGGAGACAGAGGTTGCAGTGAGCCAAGATCTCACCACTGCACTCCAGCCTGGGTGACAGAG
>NW_016107453.1:519019-522762 GCF_001604975.1 Cebus imitator | reverse complement strand
ACATACTTCTGGCTCCTTTGATGTGCCACGCTATTCCCTTACCCTCCTTTACTTGTCTGCTCCATCTCAATGACAGGATTCTGTCTTTTGGCCTAACTCAGTCCCTTGTATAAAGGGACATCTATTAATCCACATCCTGCTGATTACATAATCAAATGCAAAAGTGGTGTTGCCTGCCCCTCCTCCAAGCTCACACACCTCCATGTAGATACTCTAGTGGCAAGATGATGGAGGAGACCTAGAAACTAAGGACACCCAAATAGAATCTTATCCCTGCAGTCAGATAGCTGAGCTCTAAATTCCTCTGGATACAGTGAAGGACTAAATGGTTCCCATGAATCAAGTTCAGGAAGAAAAGGGTAAGGGAGGGGGTATGGAGGTAAGGCAAAGAGTGTCAGAAGTTCTCAAAGCTATTTTAGGACAAGGCGGGTCAGGCCGTTTGGGCTCAGCCCTTTTCAGCATGTGTCATTGGCAGCAGCCAGTTGAAGATACGCTGCCGTGCAGTGCAGGGGGCCTGGGCCGAATGAAGACCAGATCAGTTCCTGCTGCTGTGGAATCCAGGCTGTCTGGAGAGAGAATGAATATTCAGTGGTTATATGTATGTGTGTTTTCGTTTTCTTTTTTTTTTTTTTTGAGACAGAGTCTCGCTCTGTCACCCAGGCTGGAGTACGGTGGTGTGTGATCTTGGCTCACCGCAACCTTCGCCTCTTGGGTTCAAGAGATTCTGCCTCAGCCTCCCGAGGAGCTGGGATTACAGGCATGCGCCACCATGCCCGGCTAATTTTTGTATTTTTACTAGAGACAGGGTTTCACCATGTTGGTCAGGCTGGTCTCGAACTCCTGACATTGTGATCCGCCTGTCTCAGCCTCCCAAAGTGCTGGGATTACAGGCGTGAGCCACCATGCCTGGCCACGTATGTGTGTTTTGATCCCAGCAAGTGGCAGATGTTTCTGCCTGGTTGGAAAATGGAAATTCTGTCCCTGACTTCATTGTTTTATCATTCCTTCCAAAACAAGCACCACGGGCCCAAACCTCCCCTGGCTCTGCTTTCAGGGAAGTAGTATTGTGTTTGTGTAGAGGCTCTGTCTGCACAGGGTCGAGGTGGGGCTGGCCTTCACATGGTGGCCCATGCCACTGCTGTAGCGTAACCACGAGGAAGAGATTGGTGAGCCTGCTGGAGAGGAAGGCCGCCCTTACCTGGTGCACTTCCTTTAGCGGCAGGTTTATCCATAGACGTGAATACTCAGTTTTTCACATCCAGCTTTCAAGGGGTTGGAGATGAAAGATCCAATTCATGCTCCTTAGATGCCTTTTTGTAAAGATAATCCCTTTTCCTGTAGCTCCTGAGCCCTCTGAGGTCTGAGGGCCAACCCGCCACATGGCAGGAATGACAAAATGTAACTGTCTTCTTAGTGGCAAAAGGTAATAGGATTAGCACGTAGCAAAACAGAAGCCAAGGAAAGACATTTGGCTTTGGAGTTTGAAGAGGAGATAAGCCTATCAAATTGCCAGGAGTTCCCCTGACCTTGATGCATGCAAATGATTGCTGACAGCAGTATGATGGTGGATGTGCCTCCTGGAAGAGATAAAAGTGTAATATTCCAACAGTAAAGCAGCATTGTGGCTTTTTTCTACAATCAGAAACATAGCAGCTAAGCAAGATAATTTTTTTTAACTTGGCCATTCTTTGAGATCTCAGTTACGAGGTAATTGGGAGCAAAAATGATGCCCAAGTTCAAATGGCATACTGCTACAGATAGGCTGTCTCCTGGCAAGCAGATTGAGAGTGAATGAAATCTCTCGTTATTGGTGCTAATCTTTAAGGATGGTGTTTTAACTTACAAGTTGGAGGCTCATTACACAGTTGCCAGTTAAAGCCAGGTGACCTCATTTGTTGACAACAGTGCAGATCAAAGGAAAGAGGACAGGATGAGGAAACATCTCTGATTTGCTCCCAGAAGGACAGTGAAGCTGAGCATCCATTTGAGCAGTGTCCTCTGAGTACTGGCCTTGGTTAGAACTTGTTGGGCGTGTGCTAAGGGGAAATGTCCAGGTCTGTCATTGAAGTAACCTCAGGGTTTGGCTGCAGGGAAACTCAGGCAGCTCTGAGCTACAGGGTGGTAGACAGGAGGGATTCACAGTGGCACACAGTCTCTTCCATAAATGGGAACTTAAGAATCAGAGCATGTAATGGATGGAACACTAGGTCCCAAGGGATGAGGGAGCTGTATATCTGCCTATTGCAGCTGCCTTGGGATTAGCCCCGGTAATCATTCTACCTCATTCCCAGACCGAAGACTCAATCACTTCATGAAGTTGGGCTGTACAAAGGGACCTCAGGGGACCTGATTATATTGACAGATTTTTTTTTTTTTTTGAGATGGGGTCTCACTCTGTCGCCCAGGCTGGAGTGCAGTGGCACAATCTTGGCTCACTGCAAACTCCACCTCCCAAGTTCAAGCAATTCTCCTGCCTCAGCTTCTGGAGCAGCTGGGACTACAGGCACATGCTACCACGCCCAGCTTATTTTTGTATTTTTCGTAGAGCCAAGTTTCACCATGTTGGCCAGGCTGGTCTCCCAGAGTGCTGGGATTGGCCTCCCAAAGTGCTGGGATTACAGGCATGAGCCACCATGCCTGGCCATATTAACAGATCTTATAGTCTGAGTTGTTACCAGCCAGTGTAGTCTAGTCATGACGTGTCTAGCTCCATCTCTAGACCTCATGTCTTAGCGCCAACACCATGTCCTTGCTGGTACTTTTTCTTCCTTGCCTTCAGGGGTAATGCTGTGTAGGCTCAGATCCGTGCCAGATGGGGTGTGTAGGGGGAAAAGCTGCATAAGGGGCAAATGTCACTTTGCAACACTCAGCAAGGGGGAACAGGCCTGTAGTATCCTCCTGGAGATGAGTGGGCAGCCCATTCTAGGAAATATCCCTTTGAAGGATAATCTTCCATATGGTACATCCGAACTTTTCTCTGGAAAACATGCTTCTTCATTCTAATGATTTTGTATTTATTCCCTTCAACTTACCATGGTTTTACAAAAGAGGAATTTCAACAGCCAAAAAAGTAAGCCTTTACTCATTTGGCAGAGTTAAGGACCACCTGTCTTCTGGGAATGGGGAACGGTATAACAAATATAGTAAAACAAGAACAGCCACTGTGCTTGTTGTAGAAGTAAGTACCCCACGCAATCTGCAGAGAGTAAATGCCCCACACAGCTCTAACAGTGACAGGGAGAGAAAAAAGTCCTCAATTACTGGCCTGGCCTTAGAAGTAAAGCAACATATTAACAGAGAGGGTCTGATTTTAAACCTTTAGCCAAACATACTTCTATAGTACCCTGAAGCTCAGTTTTTTTTTTTTTTAGTTATATAATCTTAGGTGCAGTGGCTCATGACTGTATTTCTCAGCACTTTGGGAGGCCGAGGCAGGCAAGTCATGAAGTCAGGAGATCGAGACCATCCGGGCTAACATGGTGAAACCCTGTCTCTACTAAAAATACAAAATATTAGCCAGGCATAGTGGCAGGTGCCAGTTGTCCCAGCTACTTGGGAGGCTGAGGCAGGAAAATCACTTGAACCCGGGGGCGGAGGTTGCAGTGAGCCGAGGTTGCACCACTGCACTCCAACCTGGGCAACAGAGCAAGACTCCGTCTCAAAAAAAAAAAAAAAAAAAAAAATTAAAATTTAAATTTTTTTTTCTTTTTTTTTTTTTTTTTTTTTTTTTTTTTTGAGACAGA
>NW_016107453.1:515930-518992 GCF_001604975.1 Cebus imitator | reverse complement strand
AATGCTGTTCCTCCTTGCTCCAGTCTTCCTTTTTTCTTGTGCCAAATAATGGCCCCCTTTGGTATATGTATGTTATTGTTCTAATTACATGATTCTTAAACCTCTCTTTTACATTTTAACAAACATAACATTTGATAGGAATGGGCTAGACTAAAATCAGCATGGCAAGATGTTCAGCAGTCCAGGGAATCAAGTATTTTTCTACATAGATTTGAGTGTCACCCAAGATACAGTATACTTTGCTGAATCTCCCCCCATGATATATTCTTGTGGTTTTATCTATCTTGCCAACACACTTTCAAGTAAAACAGGCTTCCATTAACGCCGTTTGTCCTTTATTGAGCCAACAAGGGAGGAAAAAATACCATGGCACTGGCTTTATCCACTTAATGCTGAGCTGGGGAAGCAGAAGCCACCACAGGAGTTTTTACAAGCGTCTCAAGGTTTCCACCGCCACCTGGTGGCTAGGTGGAGCACAGCATCTGTGTAACTGGTGGGCAAAAGCGTTCTGCTCCAAGGTGCCAAAGTAGGGGAGAAACATGGGGGTTCTGCAGTCTTGGCAAGAGTACTGTGCTTCTTGCCTTTTTACTGCCTCTCCATGTGCACCCTTAAAGGATCGATTTTTATTTTTTGCTCAGCTCTCCTCCTCTTTTTCAGGTTGACGCCGCTGTCACCCCGGAGGAGCGCCACCTGTCCAAGATGCAGCAGAATGGCTATGAAAATCCAACCTACAAGTTCTTTGAGCAGATGCAGAACTAGACCCCCCGCCACAGCAGCCTCTGAAGTTGGACAGCAAAACCATTGCTTCACTACCCATCGGTGTCCATTTATAGAATAATGTGGAAAGAAACAAACCCCTCTGTCTTATGATTTACTCATTATCGCCTTTTGACAGCTGTGCTGTAACACAAGTAGATGCCTGAACTTGAATTAATCCACAGATCAGTAATGTATTCTCTCTGTCTCTTTACATTTTGGTCTCTACACTACATTATTAATGGGTTTTGTGTACTGTAAAGAATTTAGCTGTTTCAAACCTAGTGCATGAATAGATTCTCTCCTGATTATTTATCACATAGCTCCTTAGCCAGTTGTATATTATTCTTGTGGTTTGTGACCCAACTAAGTCCTACTTTAAATATGCTTTAAGAATCGATGGGGGATGCTTCACGTGAACGTGGGAGTTTAGCTGCTTCTCTTGCCTAAGTATTCCTTTCCTGATCACTATGCATTTTAAAGTTAAACATTTTTAAGTATTTCAGATGCTTTAGAGAGATTTTTTTTTCCATGATTGCATTTTACTGTACAGATTGCTGCTTCTGCTATATTTGTGATATAGGAATTAAGAGGATACACGTTTGTTCCTTCGTGCCTGTTTTATGTGCACACATTAGGCATTGAGACTTCAAGCTTTTTTTTTGTCCACGTATCTTTGGGTCTTTGATAAAGAAAAAGAATCCCTGTTCATTGTAAGCACTTTTACGGGGTGGGTGGGGAGGGGTGCTCTGCTGGTCTTAAATTACCAAGAATTCTCCAAAAAAAATTTTCTGCAGGATGATTGTACAGAATCATTGCTTATGACATGATAGCTTTCTACACTGTATTACATAAATAAATTAAATAAAATAACCCTGGGAAAGACTTTTCTTTGAAGGATGACTCTGGACATTAAATAGTCGAAGTAATATGAGGTGGGGAGAGAAAAGGCAGACTCAGTTTCCTTTAACCAGGTCTCAAGTTCTATTTATGATACAAAAGAAGATGAAATGGAAGCGGTGATATAAGGGAATGAGGAAGGCATGCCTGGACAAACCCTTCTTTAGGATGTGCCTTCCGTTTGTCTAAAATGGTGTTTTCATGTAAATATATTCTTGGAGGAGCGCTGTTGTGCTGGTGTGAATGACTTTATGGTAACAGCCTTGACTATTTATTGATCTACAGACCAGTGAGAAATCTTCCCATGTTGGGGACCCACACCTCTTGTGTCTTAATTGGAAGTCCGAGTAGGAAATTGGGGCCAACATATGTCTCCCAGTGCTGGGAAAATATTTCATAGACCTAATTTACAGTCTTTACTTGATCTAAAATATTTTGCTGCCACATTTTGACCCTCAAGTTTGTCCCAAATGAGAGACGGAGAAAAGTTCCAGGGAAATAAAAATTAAGACAGCTGATTGTTAACTGTAAAGCAGGGTTTCTTGTCCTGAATGCTACTAACATTTTGTAGGGAATAATTCCTTGTTGTAGGGGGTTTTCCTGAGTAGTGTAGGGTGTTTATTTAGCAGCATCTGACCACTGGCAATCAAAAGTGTCTTCAGACATTGCCAAATGTCCTTTAGGGGACAAAGCTGCATTTGAGAACCACAGCTCTGTAGTTTAAAATAATGTCATATGTACATAATTTTTCTTTTTCGAGATGGGGTCTTGCTGTATCACCCAGGTTGGAATGCAGTGGCATGATCTTGGCTGACTGCAACCTCCACCTCCCAGGTGCAGGCAATTCTCCTGCCTCAGCCTCCTGAGTAGCAGGTACGTGCCCCCACATCCAGCTAATTTTTTGTATTTTTAGTAGAGATGGGGTTTCACCATATTGGCCAGGCTGGTCTCGAACTCCTGACCTTGTGATCCACCCACCTCAGCCTCCCAAAGCGCTGGGATTACAGGCGTGAGCCACCGCGCCCAGCCTGTACATAATTTTTAACTGGGTAAGTCCATCTTAGTTCAGGCTGCTGTAAAAGAATCCCGTAGACTGGGTGGCTTAATGTTTCTGTCTCTCAGTTGTGGAGGCTGAAAGTAGGAGATCAAGTGCCAGCAGTCAGGTTGGTCACGTTCTTGTCCTGGTTCACAGATGGCCTCCTCACTATTTTTGTAACAGAAATGGAGGTTCAGTCACTCGCTACTTGCAGACTCCAATTAACAAGAGTGAGGTCTGGTATCAAGAAAATGCCTTTTAGGCCGGGCGCGGTGGCTCAAGCCTGTAATCCCAGCACTTTGGGAGGCCGAGGCGGGTGGATCACGAGGTCAAGAGATCGAGACCATCCTGGTCAACACGGTGAAACCCC
>NW_016107453.1:512131-515735 GCF_001604975.1 Cebus imitator | reverse complement strand
AAAAAAAAAAAAAAAAAAAAAGAAAATGCCTTTTTATTCCAAAGCTAGCTTGGGGGGAAAGTACAGGCTTCCTGCCTTAAGGGTACTGCTTGGCTTTTGGAGCAGAAAGTGGGCACTTTTAAAAGGAGGGCCTGGCATGAATGACATGCGGGGAAGGCGAGCAGGTGGGGATCCCTGTGCCCACTCTGGTGCCTTTATCTACCAGGAGGTCAAGTTGATATCTTTGTGGCTAGAACTTGATTACAAAGGCGTCTGAAAGTCTCCAGGTGGAGGAGAGTAGCAGGCATAATTTGAGTTGTAAGTCGACTCTTGTCTCCTGAGTAGTCTCCTGGTGAGGGAGGGTTTCACTGGGGCTTTGAAGCACGAGGTTAGATGGCCTTGCCCTGTAGGGAGTGTCTGGTGAAGGAGAGGTAAACAATGATTGCATTTCTACTTTATTGGTATATAATGTTTACATGTCTTCATGTTTTTCATTCCCATGATCCAACTCTTATATTAGTCTCAGCTCCGCAGTCAAATACGTGAAATGCTCTCTGTTGGTCCTTGTGTTCCCAGAAATCTTTTGCTTGTGCAGTTTCTTTCGTGGGTGATGTTGACAGAAAAGATAGAAGAGTTGGTGTGTCTCCTGTTTTTTGCAGCGTCCTTAATTTTGTTCTATTTCCTCTTCTGCTCTGCCTGTCTCCCAGGAGCACTGCTCTCCCTGCGTCCGATTCTCCCCAACAAGCTTGGCTTCTCCGTGTCTGGTCTGCACGCTGTCAGGTCTCACTCTGGAGCCTGGGCTCTGAACTGCCAGGTGCACGTCAGTGTTCATTCTCTTTTTTAAAATAACCATTTATAATGGCTGCATATGCATACTTAGCTCCTTTTGAAAATTTTTCACTAGTATAAATAATGCTGGGAACGATGTTTTTGACCACAGATTCTTGTTTAGTTTGTTTTTGTTTTATAATGAAAGGCAGTTTAGCATCTCCTTCAACAATGCAGACCCAGCCGAGGCAGAGCCCAACCAAGCTCTGCCTCAGTTGAGTCTCTGTTTCCTCATTTGTAAAATAAAAGTACTTTATAAGGCAGTCATGAGGATTAAATGCATTCATATATATTGGTATAGAACAGGGCCTGATATGTAGTAAATGGTACTTATGTGTTAGCTACTCGTGAGAGTGTCTAAGTAGAGGGATATTTTTAATTCTTATCGCTTTAATTACAATACCAAATTGACTTCCAAAAAAAAGGAAGTCCCACTTCCATCAGTTGTGAATGTGAGTGCCCCCTCAAGGTACCACCAGGACTAAGAGGGACTTGACTGAATCACCAAGTTGAAATGGAAGAAGAGGCTAATTTTGGCCTAACCATACACACCGTTTTCCGATTAGGCGGATTACTCAGGAATGATTGTCTTGTAGAGGATCCTTGAATGGCCCTGTGTCTATTCTCTTCTGTGCCCTCTCTCCCACCCACAAACATGTTAAGGCTCTACACTGGTATGACTTTCTGCATACAGGAAAAGTTGGAGTGCAAATTATTTATATCATGTTCTTGCTTTCATTATATATTCACTTTGTTGAATACATTTTCACATCACATCAGAATATGAAGTTCCTTTATGGCTATTGTTCCAAGAAAATCTATCCCCTGGTAACCAGCTCGGAGGCAGCTAGCAGAGGCAGCATCTCATTTCTAGCATAGCTCTATTTCAAAAGGCTTTAGAATAATTTCCAAAGTAAATGACTTATTGTCCATAAGATTTCTTGGACAACCTGTTTTACACATTCAGAGCATACAATTTTTAACTACCCTGGCCCGGCGTGGTGGCTCATACCTGTAATTAGCACTTTGGGAGGCCAACGTGGGTGGATCACTTGAGGTCAGGAGTTTGAGACCAGCCTGGGCAACATGGTAAAACCCCATCTCTACTAAAAATAGAAAAAATAGGCATGGTGGCAGACACCTGTAATTCCAACTACTTGGGAAGCTGAGGCATGAGAATCACTTGAACCCAGGAGGCGGGGTTGCAGTGAACCAAGATCGCTCCACTGCACTCCAGCCTGGGCAACAGAGCAAGACTCTGTCTCAAAAAAAAAAAAAAAAAAGTAACTTCCCTGAACTGAGTTCTTTCTGAGCTCAACTCTGTTCCTCCAAACTAGGAGCTTTTCTTGGTGATCTCAACCGTCCCTCCTTCCACTTGTAAAATGGTCACAGCTGCTTCATCTTGGTTCATTCATTTAAAACAGCTACTGACTGCCTACTGCATGTACTCAGACAATGCCAGGTGCTAGCAATACAATGGTTAAAAAAAAAAAGTTGGTCCTAATTTCAACACCTTGTCTGTTAAGTCTCTGAATAACCCATTACCACCTTTAGCAGTGGTTTATACAGTAAAAATTGTGTTTTGCCACAAATCTGCAATTTGGGTAGGGCTCAGTGAGGAATGCTCCTGTCTCCTCCACAAAGCAACCACATAACCAGCTGAACTGAAGAATGAGGGATGTGTTTGGGAGTTTGGCTGGGGGCCTCAGTTCCTCTCCATAAGCAATGTGCCCTGCCACGTGGCCCTGGCTTTCTCATAGCATGCTGGCTGGATCTCAAGGGTGAACATCCCAAAGAGAGAGGCAAAAACTCCATTGCCTTTTATGCCTCACCCTCAAAATTCCATAACATTACTTCTGTCATACCGCGTTGGTCAATGCAACCACAAATGCCTGCCTAGGTCAAGGAAAGGGGACATAGATTCCATCTCTTGATGGGAAGAATGTCAAAGAACTTGTTTTAAAACTACCATATTGAAAAAATATATACACATTCTAATAGGAATAAGTAATAGCCATTTCCCTGTCTTGATCAGCTCAGCATAATTAACTAGTAATGAAAGACTGGGACAGAAAAGGATGTCTTTTAACTCCCTTGAGTAGGGCAATTTCTTTTTATAAGTTCCATTCTGAACTCCAGATTCCCAGTTGCCTGCTGACATCTTCATCTGAATATTTAACAGACAACTCACGCTTAATGTGCCCAACATCAGACTCTAGATGTCTTGCTCCTGCTTTAGCCTTTCACTTCTCAATGAATGATGACTCCTTCCATTCCTGCACACAGAGGTGCACATTTCACGTGGGGAGGAACTGAGGCCCCCAGCCAAACTCCCAAGCTGACAGGCAATACCCACTCATCAGCCACATGAGGACTCCATCTTGGGACCATATCCCCCATCCTTTAGGTGAGCTGCCTCTGAGGATGCTGTGTGAGCAGACATTCACCACTGAGCCTCTGTGGATGCTGTGTGAGCAGAGAGACATTCACCACTGAGCCTCTGTGGATGCTGTGTGAGCAGAGAGACATTCACCACTGAGCCCTACCCAGAAATCACAACTCACTGGTTACTGTTCACCTTATTCCCTTGTCTTCTTAGGTCTTTGATCAAATGCCATCATTTTGATGATGCTTTTTCAGACTATGGTTGCCAAAACGTAACTCTACCCTGCCCTAACGGCATATGAAGAAGCATGACATATACCCTTCTCTTCATCACTTTTCTCCTGGGCACCGTCTGACTCATATGTTTTACTCTTATTTGCTTATTGCCTTCCTCTCACTATAATGTAAATGT
>NW_016107453.1:496019-511923 GCF_001604975.1 Cebus imitator | reverse complement strand
AGTGGGGGCCTCAGCATTGGGGGCATGGGAGTTGGGGGGTGTACCCCAGGATTTGAGGGGTGAACTCCAGGAGGCTGAGGGTGGACCCCAGGAACTGACGGATGGACCCCAGGAGGTTGGGGGAGGACCCCTGGGGCCTGAGGGTGCATCCATGGGGCTGGTGGGTGGACTCCGGGGGCCGGTGGGTGAACACCCGGGGCTGGAGGGTGGACTCCAGTAGCTGGGGGGTGGACCCCAGAGGTTGGTGAGTGGACCACAGGGGCTGGGGGATGGACGGCCAGGAGCTGGGGGTGGACCCCAGGAGCTGGGGGATGGACCCCAGATGTGGGGGAGTGCACCACTGGAGCCGGGGGGTGGATCCCTGGAGCTGGTGGGGACAGGTGGGGTGGTCCTGGGGGCCCTGAGGGCGCAGGCCCCGTGGGGGGCATGGGTGGCAGACGCAGGCCTCCTGGCAGGGGCGACGGCAAAGACTCCGGCAGCAGCAGCCGAGGGGGCAGACTGTTGATCAGTTGGGGGAGGATCCCTGGGGCCTGAGGGTGCATCCCTGGGGCTGGTGGGTGGACTCCAGGGGGCCCGGCAGGGAGGCTGGGCGGAGCCAGGGGCTGCTCCATCTTAAAGTGGAACTGGAGAAAGAACTGCTTGGTCTCCTGGTTCCAGTGCGTCCAGAACTTGCCCTCCGCCTTGTCGATCTCTCTGCTAGGCACCTTGAAGGCAGTGGTCTCGCAGGGCTCGGCGGCCATCAGCAGGCACTGCCAGCGCTGGGCCGGGGCTCGATCGCTGCTCGCAGGCGCGGCATGATGCCCTCGGCGATCTCAGGGTGGTCGATCTGGAAGAGGAGGCTCTGCCGGCCCATCTCCGAGTCCCTCTGCTTGGCCACTTTGTAGCCCGGGCGGCCGATCTTCACAAACGTCTTCACCTCCACCTGCACCTTCCCAGGCGCGGGCTGGGCGGGGCCCCCTCGCCGGGCCAGGCTGGTCTGCTGCTTCTTCCCCTGGGTATGGGCCAGGTAGCTCCCCTCGTTGTTGTGAAGCGTCCGGCAGAGCTTGCATTCATAGGAGCCCAGGTGGTTTCTCTTGAAGTGTGGGTCCTTGCAGATGTCGACGGTCTCCAGGGCCAGCTGCCGAGGCGCTCCCTGCGGTCACCGTTGCTCTGGGAGGAGGAGGCCGCCCCTGCTCCGGTCTTGCCCCCAGGACGATGCTGGAAGTCCACGGTGACGGCCTCCGGGCTTCAGCAGACTGGGAGACACCAGAGCCCAAGGCCGCGCTGTCACCTCCTTGGTCCACCATCGCCACGATTTCATTCCAAGACAAGAATTTTTTGTCTGTCTTGCTCATGGATGAATCCATAGTGCTTGGTATACTGCCTCGTGCATGGTGGTGCTCAGTGAGTAGTTGTTGAATAAACGAGTGAATTCAAATTGACACTTTGGCAAGTAGCACAGAGAAAGGATCAAGGAGGTAGGAAAATGGGAGGAAGGAGAGGGATTTACGAAAATATTAGCTACTAGAAAGTGCAACTGTCTTTGCAAAAATTATAACAGGAAATAATGACAGTGAAAGAGATCAGACCTAACTGACTCCATCTTGCTTCCAACCTTTAAGCTGTTATTGTTCATTCCTGGGCATAGGCTGAACTAACCTTGAGAATAAATTTTTCTCAAAATTAATAATAATAACTCCTTCTCCCAAAAACCCCTTCTTGCCTGGGGACCGGTCTACCTTTGGAGGACTAACAAATTCACTACAAGATTAGAAATTACAGTTTAGGGGCCATGCAGCCTCCAGATCCAAGAGTATGAACCTCCCCAAATTGCTTCTGGGACCAACATCACTACTGTAAAACTACGATCAGTGCTTGAGAGATTTTGCAGATCCTGCACTCGATGCGCCAGCTGACGCCACCCAGACCGGTAATCTGGCTCAACCAATTCTGCAATCCCACCCAGGAACAGAAGACAGCAAGAACTCACTTCGACCCCCTATGATTTCATCTTTAAACCAACCAATCAGCACTCCCCATTTCCTGAGCCCACCAAATCATCCTTCAAAATGCCAGCCCCTGAAGACTCTGGGAGACTGATTTGAGTAATAAAGCTCCTGTCTCCCACACAGCTAGCGCTGCGTGAACTACTCTTTCTCCATTGTAATTCCCTTGTCTTGATAAATCAGCTCTGTCTAGGCAGCGGGCAAAGTGAACCCATTGGGCATTTACAAAATAACCAACATAACAATATATTTTGTTTTTCTTTCTCAAGATCCACTCACAGATGGAATAGCTTTGAATATTCTTAATGGTAGATTGGCTGGACGTAAGCGAAATGCCTATGCCTATGTCAGTTTCCTATGAGAGTTTCCTCTATATGGGCATGGGGGAAATGGGCTGCAGGACCTGGCAGGGAAACACAGGCTTCTGATCAATTGCCTCCATTTTTTCCTTTCATCCTTCAGAACCACAGGGTTTTATCTATGGGACAGCTCCCCTCTCACATTAATCGATAGCACCCTAACAATAAAAACAAGGAAAGCAATCATTTGATGAAAATTATACCTATTACCGAAGAATTTTACTTGTCTCCTTAGGACTTTGATCAAAATTGTTCTTAGAAATTATGTTAAAAGCTTTGGTGAATTGCACAAAATGCTGGAATATAGATACTTAATAGAGTAAGAAAAATGGCAAACTCAGGGAAATAGAAACCACTCAGGAGAATTCAACCAAAGGCACATATAGCCTAGAATCTTTAATAAGATTCAAGAATTCCAGAAAAGCCAGGCACAGTAGCTCACGTCTATAATCTGAGCACATTGAGAGGCTGAGGTGGGCAGATCACTTGAGCCCAGGAGTTCAAGACCAGCATGGGCAACTGGTGAAACCGTCTCCACTAAAAATACAAAAAATTATCCCAGCATGGTGGTGTCCACCTGTAGTCCCAGCTACTCAGGAAGCTGAGGTGGGAGAATTGCTTGAACCTGGGAAGTCAAGGTTGCAATGAACCAAGATCGCACCACTGCCCTCCGGCCTGGGCAAGGAGACCCAGTCTCAAAACAAAAAAGGAAACCGTCTTCAAGGAAAAAGACCTAAGAGAGATGAGTTCCTGGAGACTAGGAATCCCTGGAACCAGGGCCAAACAGCAGGAAACGAGCAGCAGGCCAGCAGGTGAAGCTTGGTCTGTAGTTATAGTTGCTCCCCATCACTCACATTATTGCCTGAGCACGGCCTCCTGTCAGATCAGCTGCAGATTCTCTCAGGAGCACGAACTCTATTGTGAACTGCACGTGGGCGGGATCTAGGTTGCGAGCTCTTTGTAAGACTCTAATGCCTTCTGATCTCTCACTGTCTTCCATCACCCCCAGATGGGACCGTCTAGTTGCAGGAAAACAGCTCAGGCTGATTCTACATTATGGTGAGTTGTATAATTATTTCATTATATATTACAATATAATAATAATAATAGAAATAACACTTACAATAAATGTAATGTGTTCGAATCATCTGGAAACCATCCTCCCCGCTCCACTCCTGGTCTGCGGGAAAATAGTCTTCCACGAAACCGGCCCCTCATGCCAAAATTGTTGGGGACCACTGCTGTAGACTCCGCTTGGCAATTTCAATGCGTTTTTATAATCACATGTCTGGTCACTCCTGGCTCATTTTAAACTTGGGCTACTCAACAGAGCCCTGACTGAATGAAAGGCAGGTTCTTCTTCAAACAGAAAGATAATTCAAAAAATATTTGACTCCCAGGAGAGGTCCTCAGCACTGTACCCCAGAGCTTTCCGCAGTAGAGGTCAGCGTGCATGCAGCCCCTGGCCTAAAGATTCTTCTTTTATTGACTCCACAGTGGCATTTACAGTAGCTTCCCTTTCAATAGGCCACACAGACAGGGGACTAAGAAAACTATTCTGCATTCTCTTCATGCTATGAAGTGCCCTTCCCCATCCCCAATTGACTTCACTACATAATATAATTTTGTTGAGGCAAGAGAATGAGTTTATGTCCCAATTTTCGCTGTGATGTATAGCACAGCATGGGATTCTCAGGGTCAAGGAGGGTACTGAAACTTTCAGTTTGGGACTGAAAGTTGCTCAATTACTAGGAATAATAATAATTCCTCCAATTCTAGTGATTTAATTGTTTGAAAAGCAAAATCTCAGGGGCAGAGAGGTAAGGAAAGGAAAATATACATTTCATGGTATTACTCTCTTCCTCTTCTTTCCAAAAAGGGTTAAAGGGAGAATTTTGTTGCCTCAGTTGTGCCAAGGGTGCAGGTCTCAGCTGCGGTGGGCAGAAAACCACATCGGTTAGCCTTGCCCTGCTGAAAGGTGCTGACATGCTTTGCTTTGCCTTTTGGATATCAAAACTAAAGGGGGCCTTTCTCAGCAGTTACCTAGAAGGGTGGAGGCAAAAAAGTTCAGCAGCTTACATACGTCCTGTCACCTCTGCTGTCCGATGACCATTTTCATGGATGCTTGCGCTTTTATGGTGGAGAAGCAATTAGAATTCTCTCATTTTTCCCAAAAGAGAGCTAGTAGAAAATGTTTCTTTTTCCTGTTCTAAACGGCAGACAAAATTCTAAATTCTAACATCAGAAAACTTTGGGGGAAAGCAAAAAAAAAAAAAAAATGGAAGAGGACACAGATGTACAGATGTTTTCTTTTTTTAAAAAAGGACAATAGTCATATAGAAAAGAACCCAGAATTGAAGTCCAAGACAGTTCAGTCTATTGAGATGCAAACTGCCGTGAAACCAACATCCTCATTACATCTGCATTTTACTAAAATAACGTCAACGCTATCACTGTGGAGTCTGACCACTCCGTTTTTACTGTTTATGCTAATGGGTTTTGTGGGTGGTGGATGAGTTGCATTTTAATGCCCAGAGGCAAAAAGATGAAAAATATTCAGATGGCAGTAATGGATGAAAAAGCACCCTGCTGCTAGCAGTTTGAGATACAGAATTACACGGCTCTTTTTCAAAATGTACATCACCTTTGCTGGCTTAACTATTAGTTTGGTGCAAAAGTCATGGCGATTTTTGCCATTCAAAGTAATGGCAAAAGAAACACCATGACTTTTGTATTGAAATAATATTTTGACAATAAAAGCCCCAGACTCTACAGTGGCTTTTCCTAACAATTCAATGTCTCCTGCATAATATTTTTCTCCAAACCATCCTCTAAATCTTCCCTAAAATTTCCTCAAGTTACAGATAAAATCTAACAAATGTGTATAATTCCCTACACATAAATCTACTTAATTTTCACAGATGAGTGGATTTATTTAAGGGAAAGAAAAGAGCATGATATTATTAAAAATAATTCTTGATTGAAGGGGGCAAAAGGTTTGAGAAGAAAGGTGAGGATTCTGGGCTTACGGACCAGCCAAGACTTGGGGACTATTCACTCTGGGCTGTTCCGTGGGTGAGTCTCTCGGTCTTAGCTTCATAAAATATTGGATCTTACCCACTACCAATGCATGTTTCCTGAATTGGAAAGAAAGGAAAACTTGGCAGACGTGAATGGCCTCATTAGATCTCGTCTTTTTTCTCCTTATAGCAAAGCAGAGTCCAGAAAGCAACACAAATGTCTCAGACCATCCAAAAGTTAATGAAGTAATTATCTTTTCTCAACTACTGGTGTGGAGCCATTTGAAATTAAAGTCAGATGAGCCAGGAGCTCACCCTGCCCTTTTGATACACAACCCAGCGATTTCAAATAATTTCGAGGGCATTGGGGCCCCAAGGGATATTTAATCAACCCCAACCACAGACTGCAATGGCTTTCTCTCATTTGTTTTGGATTGGGGAGGGGAGTTGCTGGGTAAGGTAACAAGATCTTGTAGATAGCACGGCGCTTCTTATAAATAACTATTTTCCAATCTGAACAGCAAATTGATCCTTGGGATTTTTCAGAAGGTTTGGTTTTTTATCTCTTCCATCAAGAAAACCAAGGCACTACTGCCAACAAACCTCTGTAAAGCAAGAAAGGTCAACATGAAGCTGCTAATGGCTTTTTCTTGTACTTCCCAAAAAACATCCCAGGGGGGAGTTTTCTATTATTGTGGAGAACATGAAGCTACTCTTGTATCTGGATGACAGTGGAAATGGCATTGACCCCAAACCAGCAGCTCCCGATAAGACACCATGCACAGTCCCAAAACAACACATACACACACACACACACACACACACACGAGAGAGAGAGAGAGAGAGAGAGAGAGAACAAGAAGGCTGGAGGAGTATGATGACAAGATAGCATGAGCCAGGAATGTGACCTTTCACATGAATCTTCTTTTTTTTTTTTTATTTATTTTATTTCTCCTTTATATTTTAAGCTTAGTTTGGCTGTAAAAGAGATTCTGGGTTGAAAGTTTTTTTCTTTTTCTTTTTTTTTTTTTTAATTTTAAAAACATTTTTAAAATTTTTATCCAGAAATATTCATATTCTTTCTTGCCTTTAGTTTGAAATGGTCACCATGCCTAAGCATTATGAAAATCACTAAACCAAACCAGAGATAGAGTTTGGAACCATCCTGAAATAAAGATTTAAGCTGAAAATAATTCGCTTCGTAATACACAGATTTCATTTTTTTGCGTGAAGGGTTGGCGTTGACAGAAAAGGAGTGAAAGTTTTTACTAAGTAGATGTATGTTCTACCATGAGACGGAGATTGGGGTTATTAATATGAGAAGAGTCTGAGAGTTCTTAATACAGGAACAATAACTCAAGAAGAGTCTGAGAGTTCTTAATACAGGAACAATAAGCCAATATTCTGAGCCCCAGGCTAAAACATTAGATTTTGGCAACATAGAGAACTAAAGCCTAATGCTTTTGAGAAAGGAGAATCCAGTTTCAAGAGCACAGGGTAAGGAAACAAGTTCATTGCCCACATCTGCCTCTTATGAGTGGACCTCTCTCTAGAATTCAGTTTTACTCTTTCTGAAGAGGAGAAGCAACAAAGACTTAAAGACATGAGATAGAAAAGTATAGCAAGAACACCATCAGCTAGGGCACATTATTTTAAAATTGAAACAGTACTGTATTCCTGGTTTTGATGATTGTGCTCTAGTTATGTAAAATGTGTGCTATGGTTATACAGGGGAAGCTGGGTGAAGAGTACACAGAGTAATCTATTTTTGCACCTTTTTTTTTTTTTTTTTNATGGTAAAACCCTGTCTCTACTAAAAATACCAAAATTAGCTGAGCGTGGTGGCACATGCCTGTAATTCCAGCTACTTGGGAGGCTGAGGCAGGAGAATCGCTTGAACTCGGGAGGCGGAGGTTGCAGTGAGCTGATGTATAAGCTGAGATTGCACCACTGCACTCCCACCTGGGCAACAGGGCCAAACTCTGTCTCAATAAATAAATATAAAAATAAAATGAAAATAAAAATAAAAAATGGGAGAATATTTAATCAATTTCAAAACACACATCAGGAAATGAGGGGAACCGTAGGAAGATCCTTCACCTATAACAAACAGAGTGAGGTTACTGGCTTTCTGCTTGCTCCTAGAATCCAGAGGTGTGATATTTGAAATAAATTATCTGTCCTTCATCTACTCCCAGCTACTCAGACATAAGTTGCACACATCAGGAGAAGAGTTCTGCCCTGCTGAAGCTAGAAGGGTGCTTGATGGAAAGGAGAAAGGAGCATCAGTCTCCAAAAAAATGATCAAAGAACGACTGGGGGAGAGCATGGGGCCGTCCCGGGCAGGTGGGCTTCTGATGCTCTGCTGTAGCCAGAACCCATGTAAGCCAGGGAGCCCACCAGCCAGGCTGTGTTCAGCTATAGCTTCAGAATTCTTATTTATCATCATCAGCCGGTCCTCTGAATTTTGACACAAATATACAATCCTGTAACCACAACTGCATCCAGATAGAGATCATTTCTGGCTGGTTTAATTCCAGCGCTTTGGGAGATTGAGGTGAGAGGATTGCTTGAGTCCAAGAGTCTGAGGCTGCAGTGAGCTACACTTGTGTCACTGAACTCCAGTCTGGGCGACAGAACGAGACCTCCTCTCTAAAAACAAAAACAAACCAGAGGACTTTTCCATCAGCCCTAAAAATTCCTTCGTGCCCTTTTGTAGTTAAGCCCCACCCCCAAGCTCCAGGCAGCTATTGATCTGTGTTCTGTTCCTACAGTTTTGCGTTTTCCAGGATCTCATATACCTGGAATGCTATAGTACGCCTTTTGAGTCTGGTTTCTTTCACTGAGTGTAATGTATCCGAAATTCATTCATCTCATTGCATGTATTCGTAGTTTGTCCCTTTTTATTGCTAAGCAATGTTTCATTGCATGGATGTAGCACACTGTGTTTGCCTATTCACTAGCAAATGAATTATTGCCAGCTTTTTACTATTATGAATAAAGCCACTATAAACATTTTTGTACAAGTTTTTGTGTGAAAATATACTTTCATTAGTCTTGGGTATGTACCTAAAAGTAGGATTACAAGGTTAAGTGCATGTTTCGCGTTATAAGAAAATAACAGCCAAGCAGGGTGGCTGACTCCTGTAATCCCAATACTTTGGGAGGCTGAGGTGGGTGAATCACAAGATCAGGAATTTGAGACCAGCCTGGCCAACATGGTGAAACCCTGCTTCTACTTAAAATACAAAAATTAGCCAGCTGTGGTGGCGGGTGCCTGCAATCCCTGCTACTCAGGAGGCTGAGGCATGAGAATTGCTTGAACCCAGGAGGTGGAGGTTGCAGTGAGCCAAGATCGTGCCACTGCACTCCAGGCCAGGTGATAGAGCAAGACTGCCTCAAAAAAAGGAAAAGAAAATAACAAATGATTTTCCAAAGTGGCTGGGCCATTTTGCGTTCCCACCCTTGATGCATGAGAGTTCCAGTGCTTTGCATTCTCACCAGCACTTGATATTGGCAGGGTTGTTTTCCTTTCTTTCCTTGGTTTAGTCACCCACATAGGTGTGCAGTGACTACTGATGTTGAACATCTTTTAATGTGCTCATTTGACATCCACATATTTTCCTTGGTGAAATGTCTCTTCAAATATTTACCCTTTTTAAAAAAGTAATTGTTTTGTGTGGTGCAAGGTATGAGACGGAGTTTCACTCTTATTGCCCAGGCTGGAGTGCAATAGCGCGATCTTGGCTCACTGCACCCTCCACCTCCTGGGTACAAATGATTCTCCTGCCTCAGCATCCCCAATAGTTGGAATTACAGGCATGTGCCACCCCGCCTGGCTAATTTTATATGTTTAATAGAGATGGGGCTTTTCCACATCGATCAGGCTTAGAGATCATCATGGCCTCTCCATGCTGGTCTCAAACTCCCGACCTCAGGTGATCTGCCTGTCTTGGCCTCCCAAAGTTCTGGGATTGTAGGTATGAGCCACTGCGCCCGGGTATTTACCAATTTTTAATGGAGTTGTTTGTTTCCTTATTATTAAATGTGAGAATTCTTTTTTTTTTTTTTTTTTTTTTTTCTGAGATAGAGTCTTGCTCTGTCCTTCAGGCTGGAATGCAGTGGTGAAATCTTGGCTCACCACAACCTCCGCTTCCCAGGTTCAAGACATTCTTCTGCCTCAGCCTCCTGAGGAGCTGGGATTACAGGTGCTTGCCACTATGCCCAGCTAAGTTTTGTATTTTACTTTTTGTAATTTATTTTAATTTTAATTTTATTTTATTTTTAAAGATGGGGTTTCACCATATTGGTCAGGCTGGTCTCGAACTCCTGACCTCAGGTGATCTGCCTACCTCAGCCTCCCAAAGTGCTGGGATTACAGGCGTGAGCCACTGCACCTGGCTCTATTTTTGCACCTTTTTTAAAGTCTAAAGTTACTTCAAAATGCCGGGCACTGTGGCTCACGCCTGTAATCCCAGCACTTTGGGAGGCAGAGGCGGACAGATCACCTGAGGTCAGGAGTTCAAGACCAGCCTGGCCAACATGGTGAAACCCCATCTCTACTAAAAATACAAAAGTTAGCCAGGCATTGCGGCAGGTGCCTGTAATCCCAGCTACTCAGGAGGCTGAGACAGGAGAATTGACTGAATCCAGGAGGTGGAGGTTGCAGTAAGCCAAGATCGTGCCACTGCAAAGCAGCCTGGGCAACAGAGCATGATTCTGTCTCAAGAAAAAAGAAAATTACTTCAAAATAAAATATTTTTAAAACAGTATTATACCGTATAATACCTTAAAAAGGAGTTAGCAGAGACACATGGAAGCCCAGGCACAGTCTGTGTGAAATTTTCTCATGGTCTTTTTTCCAGGTAATCTTTGTGGCCACTGTCATTATTTGTAAATAGTTAAACACAGTAGTCCCCCTTATCTGCAGTTTCACCTTCCAGGGCTTCAATTACCTGTGGTCAACCATGGTCTGAAAACATTAAATGGAAAATTTCAGAAATAAACAACCTATTAGTTTTTAATTGCACGTGGTTCTGAGTAGAAATCTCAGGTGAATCTCACGTTGTCTTGCTCTGTCCTGCCATGGACAAGAGTCGTCCTTTTGTCCAGCAGATCCACACTGCAGACACAACCCCCCCATTAGTCACTGACATTGTCTGTTTCTGCCTCCCAGCCTTCAACATCACTGTGGCTCGATGATTCACCAGAATCACCAGAAGCAGGTGATCCTTGTCTGACCTATTGTCAGAAGGTCAATAGTAGCCTAAGGCTAAGTCACAATGCCTATGTCATTCCCATCACTTCATCTCAGCAAGTACGAATTTTACCATCTCACATGATCGCAAGAAGGGTGAGTACATTACAATGAGATATTTTGAGAAAAAGACCATGTTCGTGTAACTTTTATTACAGAATATCGTTACAGTTGTTCTATTTTACTATGTTATTGTTGTTCATCTGTATGCCCAATTTACAAATAGACTCTCAGAGGTAGGTATGGATAGGAAATGAGTCTTAGAACGTATCTCCCTCAGATAAGGGGGACTACTGTACTCTCATGGGGTAGTCATGGCTAGTGAAAAAAACCTCAAGGTGTCCCTTTGAACCAATTTAGATTGAAATGACACAAAACAGAAATTAAGGAAGAAGCAATTCATCAAGAACAATGGTATACCAGGTAACTCAGAGACCGAGAAAGAAAAGTTAAACTCACTGTGTGAATGTGTTTTCTTAAGAGTCTTTCAGGAGAAAATCAATTTGGTTAAAAACAAAAGGAATTTAGTATCTTCAGGCCCTATACATTTTAGCACGGTCTTTGTAATCAGCTTTCTGGCCAGTTTGCTGACTACTTTCAACCATCCACCATGTCCCCTTCTATGCACTGATTCTGAAATTTCATTAATGTTTACCAGCTCTCTGACATAGCAATTATGCTAAATAATTTGCATAGAGGACTTTAACATATCATTTTTCATTTTCTGAACTATTAGCCTTTTATCAACCCTAAAACTTATTTGATTTGTGTTAAGAAAACACATACATTTTATTCTAAGTACTCTTCTACAGTAGTGCCATGTGATAGTTCCTTGGCGTTCTGAGTTTTCTAATTGTTAAAAGTTTATACCCAACACCAACACTAAATGTATGTTCTTTCCCCCAAATTGTGGTACCACAAGTCACCTGGGAACAGAAATAGAGGTCAGGGCAGAGGCTACAGAAAAAAATAAAAATGTTATTTTGTAACTTTCTCCAAACCTTTGGACAGCGGAGGGATCATTACATTATTGTTGAAACATATGTAAGCAATAACTAAATAAATGGATGAAGGAAGGAAATTTCAAAAGGCTTGCTGGGATTACAATACCTGCTTTTTGCCACTAAGAGGTGCTCTGAGGGCGATAGGAAGAGGAAGGGCTGACTGAGTTTCTTGGTCTCCACCAGGCTTGCAGAAAATTGACAAATGGGCAGATAAGCAAAAAAGAGCAAAAGCTACAAGAATCCTTAGGCAGCCTGAGCCAATGGATGACATTAGAAGTGGAGAAACTGCCAATCAACCAAATATTTGCAAAATTAGTTGCAATAGGCTGAATGTTGTGTTCCTCCTAAAAATTCATATATTAAAATCCTGACACCCATGATGATAGTATTAGGAGGTGGCACCTTTGGGAGGTGAGGACTTTTGGAAGGTCCTGCCCTCATGGATGGAATTAGTAACCTCATAAAAAAGGCCAGAGAGAGACAATGGGGAAGAGAGTTCCTTTGTCCCTTCTGCCATGTGAGGATACGATGAGGAAGTCATCTGTGAACCAGGAAGCATGACCTCACCAGACACTGAATTTGCTGGTGCCTGGATCTTGGCTTTCCCAGGTCTGTAAGAAGTAAATTTGTATTGTTATATGCCACCCATTTATGGCAGTTTGTTACAGTAGCCTGGATGGCCTAAGACACTAGTCATTTGAATATTCTGCTTAACAGCTATAATCGCATTTGGATTACCAGTTTAAAAAAAAAAGAGAGAGAGAGAAAGCAGGAATATATAATTTGTATTGAATAACATTTGGTCTTTGTTTAGCTATTTAGTGGAATATTGTGCGCTTACAATGCATTTGTGTGATTTGTTCCTGCATTTAACAAATATTTATTGAGTCCCTACTATGTCCCAGGTACTGGGAATAGAGAAGTGAACAAAATAGACAGAATACCTGCCCTTATGGAGTTTATATTCTAGTATTATCAGGATAAATGTTATCGTGCAGATTTGTACAAGTAGTTTTTAATTTCTTATAGTTTATGGATCACTTCAGAATATGTTGGAAACTGTGGGTCTTATTCCTTTTGGGAAAAAATATAAATAAATAATAAATAGAAAACTATATGAGCATATGTATATACAATATGTTATTTCTCAATATGAGCTGTAACTATTTTTGCCATGCCCTCTGACATTTCAGCTTTTGCTCTGTTTTGGAAGCCCTGAACCTATAATTTGTAGGCTTATTGGAACAGGATGCAGACAGATAAATTTAGGCAACATCCCTAATTCCAGATTATTTCAAAGAACCAAGGAGCTGTCTTCTGGAATGCTAATGTTCATATAAGTTACATGATAAGAATCAGGGTCAGAGTTTCCTCCACTCTCTTTCTCTGTCTCTGGCCTCTTTATCCAGATCACTCATTCCATCCATGAGGGCAGGACCTCCCAAAAGGCCCCACCTCCAAAGGCACCACTGCCCAATAATATCATCTTGGACGTCAGGATTTTAACATATAGAAGGGACACAAAATTGAGCCTATTCCAACGAATTTTGCAAATATTTGATTGATTTGCAGTTTCTTTTTTTTCCTTGAATCTTATCTTTGATTATGTTCCATTGATTGTTCATGCCTTAGCATACTAAATTGGGTTAAATCCTACTCTAAGACACACAGTCATGCTTTCTAACAGAAATTAAGAATTGTATCAACAAAACACTGGCTTCAGTCATTAAGTTATTGAGCTTTTAAAAGAGCCATGTTTGGCCGGGCACGGTGGCTCACGCCTATAATCCCAGCACTTTGAGAGGCTGAGGCGGGTGGATCACAAGGTCAAGAGATCGAGACCATCCTGGTCAACATGGTGAAACCCCATCTCTACTAAAAAATACAAAAATTAGCTGGGCATGGTGGCGTGCACCTGTAGTCCCAGCTACTCGGGAGGCTGAGGCTGGAGAATTGCTTGAACCCAGGAGGCGGAGGTTGCAGTGAGCTGAGATCGCGCCATTGCACTCCAGCCTGGGTAACAAGAGGGAAACTCCATCTCAAAAAAAACAAGAGCCATGTTTAGAAGGCATATCTTTGGTTTACTATCATGTCATTTTTAGCATAAGAAATTAAGACAAGTAGCATTCAGATGAAAGTATAACTAAGAAATACACTTGGTTGCTGAGTTGTTCTGTCATGAAATTAGGAACTCAGATTTCCACAACCCAGGGAGAAGGAATTTATTTGCTGCTAAATCAAATGTATTCACAACTAAGAAGTCATTTACATATTGTAGTGATAAAAAGAAAGCAGTGGCTCAAACTTGTAATCCTAGCAACTTGGGAGGCCAACACAGATGGATACCTTGAGCTAGCCTGGGCAAATGGAGAAACTTCATCTCTACAAAATATACAAAAAAAAAATAATAATAAAATTAGCAGGGTATTATTGTATGTACCTGCAGTCTCAGCTACTTCGGAGGCTGAGAAGGGAGGATCACCTGAACCCAGGAAGTCAAGGCTGTGATGAGCCATGATCATGCCACTGTACTCCAGCCTGGGCAGTGGGAGTGAGACCCTATTTCAAAAAAAGAAAAGAAAGGAAAACTGATGATCTTTCCATAGACTATGTAATCTAATTCTGAGTAATGTTCCTCAGATAAGAGTACAAGTCTTAACCTCAGAAATAGCAAGGGTAGGTGGGAGTGGAAGGGTGGGTGAAGATCACACATTACTAAACTCCTGAATTTTGAAGTACCCTAAAAGTCACCTTTTACTGAGATGATGGGCATAACTGTAATTGCAAACAAATATTTTGTCACGCCCAACACAAAACGGCGCTGTGCAATGATGAACCACCTCGCTCTCCGTTTCTCAGTGGGGCCGCTGACATAAAAGCTACCTGCTGTCCAGGTCAAGTTTCCAATATTGCAAATAAGGCCTTAGGAAATGTTGTTTACTCTAAGTACATCTTTGACACCAAATATTGTCTGATTTGTGTTGATCATAATAATAAAGAAAAAAGAAAAATCAGAAGAAAGGAAAATAAGCAAGGAGCAAAGGTGGTGGCGAGGAACACTGGCAAGGACAGAATATGCTTTATTTCCTGTGTATAGCTGTAAATTATTGTTTTTTGCCTCCTAAGGAAAGAGAGTGAATGGCCTGACTTAGCTTGTAAAAATCTCTCAAGCTGGCAGTTCCACTTGTTTTATAAAAATGTGTCACTTTATGATCGCCATAACCAAACCAAGCCCTTTCATATCATTTTTCAGAAACTTCCTCACAGTCGGTCTATTACATTCCTCATGAGACTTCTTGACCCTTGCTTTTGCAGACTAGTTTCTTTGCCTTGGATGGGTGAGGTGACTTGGGACATTCCTAAGGGATGCAACACCAAACTCTTTGTTTAATCAAATTATGATGAGTTAATGACTACAAAAATATATTCTGATGCAAGCCTTCCTGGATACATGGGATTTTTAAACAAATGATAGTTTCATACTCCAAGAAGAATAACAACAGCAGAGCTTTAAAATATTAGATTTCCTTCCTTGTCATCCTAGCTGAAAACTCCCTTAATTCTTGAAGAGGTTTTAAAGGAAATAAGCAAGTATAAATCACCCGCCTGACTAAACTTAACCTTTCCACATTTAGTGGAGTACAGATGATGGTATTTTCTGATTTATAGTGTACATTTCCCCTGAAGGGACCAGTGAATAACGAGCCAAGGGAGGAGAGGCAGAAAGCCCGTGCAAAGCCCTGCAGGGTGACCTTGATTAAGCCTTCTCCTTTGGCTTTTGGATTTTCTATCTCTAAAGAAAGAATACTGAACTCCCAGGACTTTTCTCAGAGACAGACAAGAGATGACGGCAGCAGATGCATAGAGTGTCTGCTGAGGCCATTAGAAGCAAGAAGTTGAAGATCAAAAGAGGTTTTCTTCTCATAAGCTAGAGTCAGGCAGAACTACTACTACTGAGAATCAAAAATATTAGTTTTTTCCCAACATCTAATGTGGTAACAAGTGAAAGAAGGTTAGGGGAAAAAAAACTGTATAGTCAAGATAAACGTAAATACCAATTACAGCTTATTGTTAATGTAAAATGTAAATTATAAACTCGGCAAGTATATCATTATTTCTCAAAATAGTTGTCTATGTTGATTAAAAGTAGGAAAAAACAGTTACAGTTGTATTGGTAGAAAAAACAATTTCTCAAACTCAATACTACTGATATTTGGGGCCAGATAGGTTTTTTTTGTTGTTGGTTTTTTTTTTTTTTTTTTTTTTTTTTTTTTTTTTT
>NW_016107453.1:481488-495876 GCF_001604975.1 Cebus imitator | reverse complement strand
GTGTTATTTTTTTAAATATGTGCACTGTAGGATGTTTAACAGTATCTATGGCCTCTACCTATCAGGTGCTAATAGCACTTTCTCCCCAGTTGTGACTATTAAAACTGTCTCCAGCAAATATCCCCTGGGAGGCAAAATTGTCCCTGGTTGAAACCACTTGGTGGTGAGGCATGGATAGCAGCCACTTAACGATATTCTGAAAAGCAGCTTTAGTTTTTGCATAAGATTCCCATGTTCAAATATCTGAGACTTTGACTTACTTCATTGAGTACATCCAAAGTTTCTCAGTTGAGGAGCTATTGCTTTTAGAAAGCCTTTCAGAGATCTGAAGGGACCTACCTTAATTATACTAGGATTGAGTACTTGAAGAGGCCATTCCTTGGGGCAGCGATTATGTATTTCCTATTTATGTTGCATACCAGCTCCTAGCATGATGCAGGCACAGAGTATGCTCTCAGTGAATGAATAGATGAGAAAGTAAAACAAGAAATGGACTGACCTAGCGAGATATATGTTTTCCTTCGGTTATGTAAGGTCTGTTAGGCTAACTGGCTGCACCATAGGCCATACCCTAAGTCGAGCCAAGGCGACCCCATGACCCACACGTACACCTCTGGCTGGCCTCCCCGAACTGGAAAGTCTGAAGGAACTGGAAAACCACAAAAGGAGAAGAAGTGATCAACCCCTGTGGTGCCTAATTAACTTTGAGACATTCTTTATTGTTTCTTATTCTGCCCTCAATCGATAAGGCCATTGGACTTTGTAACCGACCTTGGTCAACCTCATGACTCCAGACCCTACAACCCCCTCCCAGCTTGCAAAAAACCACCCTAAACTATAACTTTCCCCTGCTTACCCCAAACCTATAAAACCAACTCTTATCCCACCGCCCTCCGCTGACTCTCTTTTCGGATTCAGCCTGCCCGCACCCGGGTGAATAAACAGCCATATTGCTCACACAAAGCCTGTCTGGGGGGCTCTCTTCATTCAGAGTGCATATCTTAACAGGTTACCTCTAGGTATATGCTATGCCTCCCTTTACCTACAGAAGGTTACTGCAAAGAGCATCTTAGTGATCAAAAAGAGTTAATGTGGCTGAATTTAAAAGAAAACACCACCAAGCTTTTGAAATGATACTGCAAGGACCAGGAATTTAGCGAGATACTTTGGGGTTTTCATCACTGTTCTGCAGTAAATAATGCCACGAGGTTGAGAATGAAATCAACCATGGCCCTAGTCTGGAAATACAATGCCCACCAGTGGGTACATAAATACGCCAAGTACAGGAGTTTCTAGTACGATCTGCATCATCTTGTTTTGTTTCTCTATGGTTTGGGGACAAAGAGCTTAAAGTGGTCAGCGTCAGTATTATAAAGATGAAAGCTTCTCAGGGAGAGCTCTCGGCTCAGACTGCATTCAAGATTCAGGGCTGATCGATGTGGTGACGTCAAAAAAAAAAAAAAAAAAAAAGATTCAGGGCTTTCTGAGGCCTACAAACACAAATGCCTATTCCAGAGCAGTCATTTAATATGCCACGTCCTATTGTGGTTGGCGAAGTTTTCCCAAATCATCCCTTCTATGAAGCTGAAACTTAACCTTGTAGATTTGTTTTTGGAAAATTCTTTTTGTAGTCTGAAATCAGTTAGCTTCCACTTTGAAAATAATCATCTTTGTGCTATATAAATAAACAAACTTCTGACAAAGTTACCCCCCAGTCTCAGTGGGCTTTGACTTTTCCAAAAGAACAAAGTTGGGGCCAGTGGGAGGCTGAGGATGGGCCGTTCCTAATGTTTTGATTTTGTAGGAGGTGTTTTGATTGCTATAGAAGTAAGCAGAATATCCCCGCTGATCTCAATTACCATGGTCCCTTCATTAAAAGGTCCTGCCGGCATCACATTACTTCTGTGAAGAGAAGGGCTTGGCTGACAAAGCCACTCACAGCAGGGCTGTTTGACTCCCACTGGCAAACATCCCGTAGGGAACTTCTGCTTCCTGGAAATCACTCTCTTTCTAACTCAGGGGAGAGATTGTTCTCAACTGTTTTAAATGCCACCCTGTGCTCCGCAGGCCAAGGAAAGAAGAGGAGTTAATCGTTCCTTTCAGAACCAAAATTGAGCATCAAGGCAGAGATGGCAAAAAAGGAAGCAAGCTTTGAGGTCACTGGGAATGCAAAGAAAACTAACTTCAACATCGAAAGGTGTTGCTTCCCACCAACGGGCAGAAGCCCAGTGTTTCATGACCCAACTGTTTCTCTAATCCTCTCTGTGCCTAGTGCTCCAAAGCTCCTGACCTCACCAAAGAGGAAACGTTCAAATAGGAAAGATGAGAAAGATCAGAGACCAGTCCCTGATCGTCAAAGAGTTACAACTCAGTTGGGAGGCGGGGGAAGAATGCGAAATGTGCACAAATAACAACAAAACAGGGCAGAATGAGATGGTTTGGATGCCAGCACAGCTCTGTGGTCCCGTGAAAGAAGGAAACATACTCATTCGGTTCAGGGTAAAGAATGATTTCATGACATATGGAATGGATCTTGAAGAACGGATTGAATTTGCCCAGGAAGAGATGAATGCCCGTGTAGGGCAGGGAGGATTATATTTCTTGAAATACAGAAAATTAGCAAAGTATAATATAAACGTGGGCAAGTGTCCAAGAGAGGGAAAGAGAACAGGAAGAAATCCACTTTGCATTTTGAGGTTGTGTCATTTGGAATCCATTCAGGAGGGAGAAATCACATCAGTTATTATAACAGAGAGAGGTTAGTATAAGGAATAGTTACCTACATATAAACTTGTGAACTAGATAAGTAAAAAGGCAGTGCTGTGGTGAACCATAAGGAGCTGAGACAAAGATTGTGAGCCCCTATATACATAATTTGTATATTTTTCAAGATAATTTTTTTTCCAGAACACTAAAGTAATTAAAAAATACTGGGTGGACATTGTGGTTCATACTTGTAATCCCAGCAGTTTGGAGGCCGAGACAGGCAGATCGCCTGAGGTCAAGTGTTCGAGACCAGCCTGGCAAATGTGGTGAAACCCCATCTGTACTAAAAATACAAAAATGAGCTGGGCGTGGTGGCATGTACCTGTAGTCTCAGCTACTCGGGAGGCTGAGGTGGGAGAATCGCTTGAATCCAGGAGGCAGAGGTTACAGTAGGCTGAGATCGTGCCACTGCACTCCAGCCTGGGCAACAGAGTGAGACTCCATCTCAAAAAAAAAAAAAAAAAAGAAAAGAAAAAAAACATTGAAAAATGGAAAATTAGGTATATTGAAATTCACAATGTTATTTTTATTTTTCATTTTTCTGAGATAAAGTCTTGCTCTGTTGGCCAAGCTGGAGGGCGGTGATGCAATTTCAGCTCACTGCCACCTCTGCCTCCTGAGATCAAGCAATTCTCCCATCTCAGCATCCTGAGTCACTGGGACTACAGGCATGTGCCACCACACCCAGCTAATTCTGGTATTTTGTATAGAGACATGGTTTGGCCATGTTGCCCAGGCTGTCCTTGACTCTTGGGCTCAAGTGATCTGCCCACTTCAGCCTTCCAAAGTTCTAGGATTACAGGCATAAGCCACTACTGCCAGCCCACGGTGTTATTTTAAGTTTAAATATTTTACTTATGCCAAAAGCTAATTTAGTATCACTTTATATCAGGTTAAGCTAAGTAAAAATTATTAAAGATCATCTCTTGGACAGAAGAAATTGTCAAGCGTAGAAATTCTCTCAACTGAAAATGGAATTAGCAACAAAGTAGATTTTGAATATCTTTTTTTTTTTTTTTTTTTTTTTTTGAGAAGGAGTTCCGCTCTTGTTACCCAGGCTGGAGTGCAATGGCGCGATCTCGGCTCACCGCAACCTCTGCCTCCTGGGTTCAAGCAATTCTCCTGCCTCAGCCTCCCAAGTAGCTGGGACTACAGGCGTGCGCCACCATGCCCAGCTAATTTTTGTATTTTTAGTAGAGACGGTGTTTCACCATGTTGACCAGGATGGTCTCGATCTCTTCACCTCGTGATCCACCCACCTCAGCCTCCCAAAGTGCTGGGATTATAGGTGTGAGCCACCGCGCCCGGCAGATTTTGAATATCTTATTGATGAGTTTGTTTTTATTAAAACCAGTGGCCTCAGGCTCTAATATGGCTCAGCTGGCACTGGTCTCTCCTAAAATTCTGACATTTTGTTCATTATGGGTTTTTTCATTTAATTTTCATTTTTTAAAATATTGTATTTGAAGGCCGGATGTGGTGGCTTACGCCTGTAATCCCAGCACTTAGGGAAGCCAAGCGGGTGGTCACCTGAGGTCAGGAGTTTGAGACCAGCCTGACCAACATGAAGAAACCCCATCTCTACTAAAAATACAAAATTAGCTGGATGTGGTGGTGTGCATCTGTAATCCCAGCTATTCAGGAGGCTGAAGCAGGAGAATTGCTTGAATCAGGGAGGCGGAGGTTGCAGTGAGCTGAGATCGTGCTATTGTACTCCAGCCTGGGCGACAGTGTGAAACTCCATCTCAAAAAAAAAAATACACACACACACACACACACACACACACACATATATAGTATTTGAATATACAGTAATTTATTATGATTCCTTAGTATTAGTGTTCCCTTAAATTTTGTGCCTGAGGCAGATGCTTCATTGCCCTCACCCTAATCCCTGTCCTTTGAAAAGATAAAACAAGAACTGACAGCCCAGTAGGAACAGACAGCAGGCAGAAAGCACACAGGACACAAACAGGAGGCGCAAGTCCCTTCTTCCTCCCCAAGCAGAGGGAGCCAGAAAGGGAGCCCACAGGCAAAGTAGAAATGCAGGTTGCAAAGTCCTGGCCCCAGCATCAAAAAGTCAACTATAAAAGGATAGCTTTGGTGCCAAAAGGTAACAGCCTAAAAACTGGCATGGAGATGATTTCCCCTGAGCTGAATCCTGAAGGGTACATAGGATAATAATCATCATCACTTCTTGAGCATTCTTTGCAATGCTGCACAGTTAATCCATGAAAGTGTCTGAATCTAAACCTGTTTAAATCTCACCCAAAGGCCATGCTCTCAACCACTGTTCCATAGTGAAGCAGGGCAAGAACATTTTACACAAAGGAAAACGAAAGAGAGCAAGACAAAAAATAGAAAAACAACATGGCACATGATGAAAACAAGCAGTCTAATGTTAATATAACTGACATTGTAAACGATTTGTTGTGTGCCTGACACTTCACTAAATGTTATTCTGTGGTCTGAATGTGTGCTGGAAACTTAATCTCCAATGCAATAGTGTTGGGGGGCAGAACCTAATGAGAGGTGTCATCATTGCAGGAGTGGGTTCATTATCAAGGGAGTGGTGTCTTTATAAAAGACGAGTTCAGCACCCTTAACTCTTTCTTCTGTTTGCATTCTCTTACCATGTGATGCCTTCTACCATGTTACGAAGCAGCAAGCAGGTTCTCACCAGGTGCACACCCTCAATCTTGGCCTTCCCAGCCTCCAGAACCATATGCCAAATAAATTTCAAATATTTATAAATTATCCAGTCTGTAGTGTCATAATATTATGTACAGCAGCATAAAATGGACCAATGCATGTTTTTATCAAATTTTTAAAAATTCTTCTAACAACTCTATGAATAGCTGCTCTTAGTATTCCCATTTGACAGATGAGGAGACTAAGCCATAGAATACTACTTAAATTTTCCTGGGGTCACTCAGCTCATAAATGAAAAAACCAGAATATAAACAGATGCCTTGACCCCAGAGCCTTTGCTCTTGGTCACTAGCCATACATCTCCCACAGATCATAAAATAAACATGAGGCCAAAGAGGTATGGATGGTCCAGCTCATGAAGGTCATCCTGAAGAGCATGGACTTTAGTCTCTGTAGAGGACACAAACAAATGGAAGCACATTTTAAACAGCATGCGTTTTGTGTTTTGAATGGATCACACTGGCCTGAGCCCAGTTTGGAGGATAGATTTTAAACATACAAACAGGAATTAAAGAAGCCAGTTAGAAAGCTAATTCAGTGATTCAAATGAGCAGAAAGTAAGAGTTCTGATACTAAGCATGGAAAATAGGGGACATATTTAAGAGACTACAGTTTTTATTGACATAAATGTAAATATTTTCAGGGTACATGTGATAATTTGATACATTCATATTATCAAATCAAGGTAATTGAGATATCTATCACTTTAAATATTTATCATTTTTTAATGATAGGAACATTTGAATTCTTCTCTTTTTGTTAATTTGAACAATTTATTAACATTAACTGTAGTCACCCTACTAGTCTATCAAATACCAGGTGTTATTTCTTCTATCTAATTGTATATTTGTACCCATGAATCAACCTCTCTTTGTCTCCCCCTTCCCCGTACCCTTCCTGGCTTCTGGGACCATCAATCTACTCTCTTATTTTATACAATGCACTTTTTGGTATCTGCACATGCAATGTTTGGAAAAAGATATCTTTAAGACACTAATGGTTGGGTGTGAATGATGACGAACAGAAGAATAATGGGCTTTCAGGTTTTATTTTGGTTGGCTAACAGATTGTAGTACCAACCACTGAGAGAAATACCAGAAAACAAACAGTAGTTGAAATAGATCAGTTACTTCCAACATTTGAGTTTTCTGGAGTTTTGGGCATATGTAGAAAGGTAAAGTAAGCCAAATCCATACTATCTTTGTTATGCCAGCTAAGAAATTTTAACTTAATTTTATTGGAAATGAAGATTTGAAAATAAGTTTTGATTAATAAAATGTAATGATCATTATTGCATTTCTTCAGTTCTTTCAACCCAAAAGTTGATCCTCTCTTGGTAATAACTTAGGTAGAATTTCAGGCCTCTAAAATCTCTAAAATGTTTCTTAAAAGAAATGTATCTTGAGACCAATTTTAAATATGTTCCAACACGTATATTTACTGAACTGGTGAGCATTAAGCTACTAAGAACCTGACTAGAACTACAAAGGGCCTGATATTTTATCATACTTTCAAGACAATAAGTTGTCTGGCCACAATTTCAGAGATGTAGGCAAAAGACATGAGACTCTTGTGTCAGAGACAAAAGTCATTATTACTCACAGCTTTAGCAATAGCCAGAGTATTAGCATTTGCACCAGTTCTTCAAGCCCCAATTCCCATGGTGAAATATAAAGAAAGACAGATAAAGAGAGACCTAAGAAATGCTGTATGCTAAAGGAGAGGGACTTAAGTGCAGGGGACCTCTATATTTTATAATGAGCCATGAGCAAACTTCCTCCTTTGCTCCAGAAGGAGATACTATCTTTAACTTTCCAGGCTAATCAAATCTTCCCTTTGCTCTGGAGGGAGACAGTATTTCTATCTTCCAAGACTGTTGGCTATGCAAGCATCTTTGAAAAAATATCTCAAAACAAAGGCAGCTCTGTTCACAAGACAGGCAGAAATATGTGAGACATATAGAGGTTTATCTCCCAACAACTAAATGTTTTTATAATTTTTAAGCGACTTTATTGAACTCCTGACTTTCGCTTGGCAGATGCAATACACAAAAGCTTTGAAGACATAAAACATAAGGAGAACTAATTACGGAGGCTCAACAAATAGAAAGTGCAGTAATACCTAAAATAAGCAAACTAGGTAAATCAAACTCACTTGGAAATAGCAATAATCACAAATACATATTCTTAAAAATCAATCTTGCAGTGCTTGGGGAATGAGAGGCAGGGGACCAAAAGAACAGACCACAAAACAGGCCACTTATCTCCAGAAGAAATAACAAAATAATTTAGGAGCTGGTTAATTTGCTTGTTGGGGCTGACATTTGCATTTCTGTTTGCGGCAGAAGAATATACCAAAAATTGGCGACCAGTGATTCATATCCTGGCTGCAAAGATACTGTGCTAAAGAATCAGGGACTAGAATGGGCTTTAATGGGTAATAGTCCCATCTTGTATTCACACTTGAATGTCTGAAAGAGTTTTTACACATATTATCTTATACGCTTTCAATCAGCAGAGGCCAACATAGTGAAAAAATACAAGAGACTCAGAGGGAGCTGAGAAAGAAAGGAAGGTCCCCCCTTTCACTTGCTTAGAAGCCACAAACTTGTGCTGAAAATGATGTTGCTAGGCAACCACTAACTTACTCTATAGGCTTTGGGACTAGATGTTCTTGCTCTCTAGTACAGAGAAATAGCAGATTGAAGGCACAGGATAGAAAAGACTGATTTCTTGTTGATGATAGTGAATTCGCCTATCCCACGATGGGTCATTGACCATTGGTTTAGCTCCAAGAAAAGTCATGATCCCAAGGCATGCCTCACACATATCACATTTTGGAGGATTTTTTTAAGTTTACCTACACAGCTGTAAAATTTATTTTGCCTTTCAGGAATAATCAGTCAATCAAGTATAATTACAGGTAAGCCTCTGAAGAAACTTGTGTGGTAATGTTGACATGATACAACATGACAAAAGAATTCAGCTTCCTCTCAGGTTACACAAGATTTTTTTAAATTACAGTAGGAAAGAACAGGGAGAGAGAGACAAAATAAAAGGTTAAGCTCCTCTGGGTCATGAATTATTTAAGAAAAGAAGAAGAGAGAATATTAAAGGAACTCAAAACTTCATTTACAAATATTAAATTTAGCAGATTAGAAAATTACTCTGGGAAAAATTGGAAATTATTCAACTACAAGATAATAGGCATTTTATACAAAGGTAAATATTGGCTTGTTTAATTATTATGTATGTTCATCTGCCTACAGAACAAGTCTTTCTACCTTTGGTCATGAACTCATTCAACAACAAATTCTCCTAGAGCATCCCATTCCATCTAAAATGAGGGTACAAAATTCATTCATTAATTCAACAATAATTGAAGGCGAATAAGTGCAGGCACTATGCTAGTTGCTTGAGGGTATTATCGTGAACCATTAGACATTGTCATCTTTTGATAAGCTTAGAGTTTCACAAGGTGTTATTAGTTTGTTTTCACACTGCTGTAGTGAACTACCTGAGACTGGGTAATTTAAAATAGAAGAGGTTTAATTGACTCATAGTTCTACATGGCTGGGGAGGCCTCAGAAAACTTACAACCATGGCAGAAAGTGAAGGGGAAGCAAGGCACATGTTACATGGCAGCAAGAGAGAGAGAGGGTGCAGGGGAAACTACCACTTTTAAAACTATCAGATCTCATGAGAACTCACTCACTATGATGAGAACAGCATGGGGGAAACCACCTCCATGATCCAATCACCTCCCACTAGGTCTGTCCCTTGACACGTGGGGATTACAATTAGAAATGAGATTTGACTGGGGATACAGAGCCAAACCGTATCATTCTGCCTCTGGCTTTTCCCAAATCTCAAGCTCTTTTCACATTTCAAAATCAATCATGCCTTCCCAATAGTCCCCCAAAATCTTAACTCATTCCAGCATTAACTCAATTGTCCAAGTCCAAAGTCTCATCTAAGACAAGTCAAGTCCTTTCCACCTTTAAGTCTGTAAAATCAAAAACAAGTTAGTTACTTCCAAGATACAATCGGGGTACAGGCATTGGGTAGATGTTCCCATTTCAAATGGAGGAAATTGCCTAAAACAAAGGGGCCACAGGACCCATGCAAGTCCAAAACCTGCAGGGCACTCATTAAATCTTAAAGCTCCAACATAATCTTCTTTGACTCCATGTCTCACATTCAGGGCATGCTGATGCAAGACATGAGCTCCCATGGCCTTGGGCAGCTCCACCCCTGTGGCTTTGCAGGATTCTGCCCCCACAGCTGCTTTCACAGGCTGGCATTGAGTGCCTGTGGCTTTTCCAGGCACACAGTGCAAGCTATCAGTGGATTTACCATTCTGGGGGCTGGAGGATGGTGGTCTTCTTCTCACAGCTCCACTAGGCAGTGCCTCAGTGGGGACTCTATGTGGGGGCTCCAACCCCATATTTCCCCTCCGCAGTACCCTAGTAGAGGTTATCCATGAGGGTTCTTCCTCTGCAGCAGACTTCTACCTAAACATCCAGGCATTTCCATACATCCTTTGAAATCTAAGTGGAGGTTTCCAAAGCCCAACTCTTGTCTTCTGTGTACCTGCAGGCCCAACACCATATGGAAGTTGCCAGTGCTTGGGGCTTACATCCTCTTAAGCCATGGCCCAAGCTGTACCTTGGCCCCTTTTAGCTATGGCTGGAGCTGGAGCAGCTGGCATGCAGGGTGCCTATTCCTAAGGCTGCACAGAGCAGTGAGACCCTGTGCCCAGCCCATGAAACCATTTTTCCCTCCTAGGCCTCTGGGCCTGTGATAGGAGGGGCTGCTGTGAAGATCCTGAAATTCCTTAGAGATATTTTTCCCATTGTCTTGGCAATTGGCAAATTTCTGCAGCTGGCTTAGACTTGAATCCCTCACCAGAAAATGTTTTTTTTCCTACCACATGGTCAGGCTGCAAAGTTTCCAAACCTTTATGCTCTGCACATAAGTTCCAGTTTCAAACCATCGCTTTGTGAATGCATGTAACTGACTACGCTTTTAGAAAAAGCCAGGTCACCTCTTGAACACTTTACTGCTTAGAAATTTCTTTCACTAGATACCCTAAATCATCTCTCTCAAGTTCAAAGTTCCACAGATCTCTAGGGCAGGGTCAAAATGCCACCAGTCTCTTTGCTATAGCATAGCAAGAGTCACATTTATTCCAGTTTCCAGCAAGCTACTCATCTCCCTCTAAGACCACTTCAGCTTGGACTGCATTATCCATATCACTATCTGTATTTTGGTCAAAGACATTTAACAAGCTTTTAGGAAATTCCAAACTTTCCCACATTTTCTTGTTTTCCAAACCCACCAAACTGTTTCAACTTCTGTCTGTTACTCAATTTCAAAGTCACTTTCATATTTCCAGGTTATCTTTATAGCAGTACTCCACTATCCCAGTATCAATTTTTCTGTATTAGTCCATTTTCACACTGCTATAATGAACTACCCAAGACTGGGTAATTTATTTAAAAAAAAAAAAAAAAAGGTTTAATTGACTCACAGATCCACATGGCTGGAGAAGCCTCAGGAAACTTACAGTCATTGTGGAAGGCAAAAGAGAAGCAAGGCACATCTTACATGGCAGCAGAAGAGAGAGAGAGGGAAGGGGGAAGTGCCACTTTTAAGCCATGAGATCTCATGAGAACTCACTATCAGGAGAACACCATGGGAGAAACCACCCCCGTGATCCAATCACCTCTTACCAAGTCCCTCGCTGGACATGTGGGGATTACAATTTGAGATGAAATTTGTGTGGGGACACAGAGCCAAACCATATCAAGGGGCAAAGAAATTGATAGGCAAAGGAACAGGTAAATAATTACAACACGTGAAGTTCTGTGAAGGAAACAAACAGAGCATCAGAAAGCCCAGAGAACAGTTAAAATAGACTTGGTAGAATTAATCCTTGGAGTCTCATGCACAATGGTGAGAACCTGAGCACGGTATGAGATGTTAAAAGGGTAAAGCAAATGGGATGGTGCTGAAGGAGATTTAGGCAGTTTAGCCCATGCAGGATACATTCAGCTATCAGGAAAGTGGCTGGTATAGAGTGCTTTTAGTAAACCTTATGTCTGAGAAGCAGATACTAACTGGCTATGATGGTCCTGCCCAGCTACAGGGAAAACTAGCCCCACAGGAGGGGTAAGCAAAGGCTCCTCTGCTGTTTGAAGAGGTGAAAAGCCAGAGTACAGCCAAGGTCATGTTGCATGGCACATATGGCTGGTCCAAGGATTTTGGAGCAGTGAGAGTAGGGTCTGTGGCTGTAAGGTCATGGGGACTATACTCCATGATGAAGATGTGAGGTCTATAGCCCAGTGAAATACAGATAGGCTCAAAGGAGGAAGAGGTCTCTCTTCTATGCTTTAGTGATGGGGTCCATGACCCAGTTGAGAACAGAGTATAGAATATGACTTCAGGACAAAAGCACCAACTACTCTTGTAGAAGCTTATGTGCAAAATACAGGTATGAAGAATTAAAGGATAAAGTATATCACATAAATGAGATTTTTATCTAGAGAAAAATTGGCAAGGTAGGGGCATGAGGCCTCTGCCCCAGATTTTAGTCTACAAGGACACTAATACATGATTAGGGAAATAAACACTTCACCAGGTAGGAACTAGATGGAGAAAGGGGTAATTTGCACACATCTCAGAAGACACTCCATGTGATGGGTAAGAATACTTTGAGAAGCTGCTGGTAGGGTGAGAGATGAGACAAAGCCCAAGAAGATGTGGTAAACTGCATAGTTTGTTTAACTATGTGGATTACATAAGTTGGGGCCAAAGCTGAGTTTCCTGGAGCAATAGCAAAGAAACTGAGCACAACCCCATGTGGTCCTTCCTTTTCCTTCTCCAACCCAGCTCTTAGTCTCTCCTCTTTACCTATGCTGGAAAATATTTAAAGAACTTTTGTTTGGAAAGGGGCCAAACTTAATATTCTGCCTGTAATACCACACCTCCATCTGGCTCTGACTTGGGGTGGCAGATTTTTACAGGCAAATGGCATCCTTTAAGCCCATTAAGGGCCACTCCAAACTCTAAGCCTAAGTTAGAGTTAAACGCTAACTCTAAGTTAAACTCTGGAGCGTTTACTTCTTTCTAAGCCCTCTTTGCAGTCTGAAGCAGAAATCATCAATGCATCACATTCATGGGAGATAGAAAATGACTCTTGAGAAAACAACGCATAAGAGATTGAGGGAGCAAACATCACAGAGGAACAGGCCACTGTTAACTTTTCACATTACATGTCTCATTCGAGAACAGATTCTGACAGTAAAGAGTGTTCTCCAAAATTGAGTCATGCAGGGAGCAAGTAAAAGTAATCCCTGATCAACTTACATAGGGACGTTCTGGTGATTGATCTAAATTACAGTTCTGTTATGACAAATCACATCAGAGAGATGCTGGACTGATCTGAAGAAAGAAGACAGAAGGGCAGAGATGAAAATTCATTCTCTAGGAGAACTGAAACCAATTAGCGAATTCGTTTCAGGCAGGTGTCCTTGCCTGCCTGTCATTCTCTATATCTAAATCAAGATGCTTACATTTCAGAGCAAGAACTTTGAGATAATAGTATTATTAGCATATTTCTAAATATTATAGCTTATGGTAACCAAATGCAAATAGAGAAATGCAAACAAGGACTTGTTTAGAAATACCGTTGACCACCACCATTACCAACCACAGTGACCCATGAGTTATAGCTGCCAATCTACAGCATCTACAGAGCAAGTGGTTAAACATATTGAAAGATTCAGCTGTAATTTTCCCTCTAGTATAGACATTTATGTAAATACACATATATCTGCAGATCTTTTATTGGTCTTTTTGTTTGTCATTAGCTTAAAAAATTGAGTGCTAGAGGTGTTAGAATATAAAAGATGGTCCTTGCCTTCAAGGAACACAGAGAACAGTAGGGAGGGAGATACATAAACAACTAATTGGGGCATTGAAGGTTTACTGCTATGAAAGACATAAGTATGTACTAGGAGCAGGGGGGACCTAAAGGACTTAGGACAGTTTCCCAGAGGAGAAGCCATTTAAAATCAGATTGGATGCATGGACTGAATTGGGAAGCATGAACAAGCACAGAATCTCCAGGCAAGTCTTTTTCAAAGAGATGATATGGGGACCTTAAATTACAAGTCTTGATGAACGTGGCATTTGTGACATGATTATGAACTCCAGAGAAAAGAATTATGAGACATTGCTCACCACCTGCGGAGGTCTGTCCTGCAGACCCTGACTCAGCGATGGATGAATGAAATTCACACACAGAATGTAGTGTAAGAGTCAGGCTAGGGAATCCTCAGCTGCTCTCAGAGGGGGATTGCAGCTAAACGACCACCACTCACTGCTTCTCCTCACATTTATTCAGTATAGATTTAATAACACAGGTTCTAAGTCAACATGCTTGTGGATAATTAACATGGTTAAAAGAGTGGTTTTACGAATGATAAAAGGTCTTGGTTCCAGGGCCCAGAATAAACACCATTAATGGGTAATTACCCTCTCCCCCTGAGAGGGCTATTCAGCACAAAGTTTACATGAATAAACAAATTAGAGTTTACTCATGTAAATAAAAGCTTTTATTATGCTTAATCTACACCTATGACTTAATGTTCTAACTAAGAACTGGCTTTCTTCAGCCTGTTCCATAGGTTAATAAAAACCTTTTGGCCTTCCAAAAGGTTTGAGACTATAATCTAAAACTATCCCTAATATTTCCTTTCATATTTTGCCAGCCACCCAGAGTATAACCCAAAAACTTCAGAACTCAGGGGGTAATAAGGAGTGATTCCTTGAGCAAAACCAGACCTTGAATATCAGGTAAAAACATCAAGATTAAAACCTGAGTGTCATCACAGACATTTCTTTT
>NW_016107453.1:470391-481118 GCF_001604975.1 Cebus imitator | reverse complement strand
GCCCATCACAGAGATTTGTTTCTATTTGAACCACCATCTAAGAAATACACCTGTTTTATAGTTTGTTGACTGCATTATAATGCAATATCTGATTGGGCATGGTGGCTCACAACTGTAATCCTAGCACTTTGGGAGGCCTATGCGGGCAGATCACCTGAGGTCAGGAGTTCAAGACCAGCCTAGCCAACATGACAAAATCCCGTCTCTACTAAATATACAAATATCAGCCAGGCATGGTGGTAGGAGTTTGTAATCCCAGCTACTAGGGAGGCTGAGCCAGGAGAATCGCTTGAACCCAGGAGGCAGAGGTTACAGTAAGCCGAGATCATGCCACTGCATTCCAGCCTGGCTGACACCATCTCAAAAAAGAAGAATGTGACATGAAATCTATAAACATCTAATCCGTGAGCTCAAAGATCTCAGTAGTATCCCCCAAAACTAGATGAGCGCCTGGCATTTAAGAGCTACTCGATAAATATTTGTTGTATGAATGCATAAATACATAAATAAGACATTAAGCCTGTATTTTAACGTCCTGGTCGCTAAGATTTCTCATAAAGAGGCTTAGAGAAGATGCTGAGATGACTGACACAAGACTCCTAGTTCTGTCTGGTGCTGTGACTACTACTTAGAAAGCACTCAGTGGTGGGAGCTGTCATTCTCGTGAGGAACATCTTCATCAGTACTCTCTTTGAAAATAAGCCAGGCCCTAGATTAAGTACTTTACACTCAATTGTATGGCTAATCCTTTCAATAAATCTGGAAAAAGTAAGAGGCCACATTATTTTCATTTTACAAATCAGAAATAGATTCAAAGAAGTTTGATTTGTTCAAGGTCATTTGCTCAAGGAGAGAGCTGAAGAATCAGGATCTGACCTGATCTCCAATGCCCACTGTCCTGTCTACCAGACTGTGTTAACAACTCAGGGTCTACCTTACTGTTCTTTTTTTTCTTTTTTTGAGACGGAGTTTCACCCTTGTTACCCAGGCTGGAGTGCAATGGCGCGATCTCGGCTCACTGCAACCTCCGCCTCCTGGGTTCAGGCAATTCTCCTGCCTCAGCCTCCCAAGTAGCTGGGATTACAGGCACTTGCCACCATGCCCAGCTAATTTTTTGTATTTTTAGTGGAGTCGGGGTTTCACCATGTTGACCAGGATGGTCTCGATCTCTTGACCTCGTGATCCACCCGCCTCGGCCTCCCACAGTGCTGGGATTACAGGCGTGAGCCCCCGCGCCCGGCTACCTTACTGCTCTTAAAGCAACTAGCACATAGTTTGACCATAAGTTGCATGTTGATCACCACATTTTCCCCAGTTCACTGTAAGCTCCCAAAGCAATATAGTCTGTTCATTTTTATGGCAATTTGTAGTGTGGGTTTCGATGTGAACTCTGCCAGCCCAAGAGGTTCTGTGGATGAACCTGAGGGACCCCTGCAAGGAAGGAGAGCAGTGGTGAGTTCTGAGCCCCTTTTTCTCACCTCAGTTATTTGTTTTTCCTGTCGGGTTTTCATACCATTTTCATTAAAGAAAGGATTCAGCTGTAAAAAAAAAAAAAAAAAAAAAGGTAAAGCTCTAGAATCTATCAATGCCTGAGCATTCAATGCTGTTAAATAAAAACTAGTTAGAAGCACAGGAAAAGCCTAAAGATGTGAGCAGTATGGAAGGAACCAGTGTTCATCACATATTGGTTATTTCTGTATTGTTCACATGAATCTAAAAATTGAGTGTTTTCTTTCCACATCAAGGGCAGTAGAATGCATGCAGGGAAGTTAGGTTCATGGTCTTCAACCTCAACCACTCACGCGAGGCCACCTGTTATACTGGGTGGTGAAAGGGGAACATAACAACTGTTAAAAATAAAACCAAAAAAGCACACTGATGCTTATATAATTGAGATACAATAGACCTAAAAAATGGGTGCAAATGCAGTGTTACCCTCAGATTTCAGACTGGGAACATGCTCAAATATAATAGGGCAATGAGAAAACACATTTTCTCCATAGCAACGACCCAAAAACTCAGCTCTGTTCTCATTACCAGGGAACATTTGACAGGAAAACCTTGAGAGGTAGTTTTCCCCCAGAGATTCATCAGGCATCAGAAAGGGAATGTGGGGGAGAAATTGAAGGAGAATGAGTGCCAGGAGACAGAGTTACCAAGGTGTAGGTGGTGCTAAACAGAAGAGGAGTGGAGAGGAATCCACGAGACTTATTTCAAAAATTCAGAAGCATTCATGCCATGCAGAATAGTTGATTAACCAAGTTCACCCCAAAACCCAAGCCCTTCTGTACCAAAGAAGGAAAGCTAAACAGCAAATGATCCACTCTTGACAAGGAGACAACACAACAGCCTGTTCCTCAAAAGGGTCAGTGATGTCAGATTAATTTGTCTACTGGATAGGCCAAACATTGATTCCTACAGATGGGCTTTTGCCTAAGAGGATCCAACCCACAAGTCACTTTAGGCACTGTGCTGAGACCCATCAACTTTCAAGAGAGAACCTCCAGTACGAAAAGAAATCCCCCTGGATGAAGGACACCAAAACATCCACATGGCCACTTTTTTAATGACGTTCTGAGCAACTCAATCAAAGCTGGGGCTACAACTTATTCATTCATTCAATTCGTTTAAGAAGCATTGAGGCTAGACATGGTGGCTCACACGTGTCGTTCCGGCTACTCGGGAGGCTGATGCGGGAGGATGGCTTGAACCCAAGAGATCAAGACTTTAGGGAGCTATGATGGTGCCACTGCACTCCAGCCTGAGCAACAAAGTGAGACCCTGTGTCAAAAAAAATAAGAAGCATTAAGCTAGATATTATAGATACAAAGATGACATGTGGTGCAGACACTTGAGGACCCCATTTAGGAAGGCATTTGGTGAGTATTATGATGGAAGGTTGAATAGTGGGTGGGCACCAGATCACTGCAATCAGGGAGAACTAGGTTTGAATTCGGTGTCTGCTACTTCTCCACTGGCCTCAGTGGAGAGTAATCATTCTTCCTTTCCAAGACCGTTTTCAGAACTTTTGTGCTACTGCTTGGAAATCTCTCAGCATTGACCTGGACATCTTGTAATTGCTTAAAGAAAGAGAGTGAAATTGTATTCTTTACTTTTATGCACAGTGCACTGAGAACACAGAAAAATGGTCACGTAACTTGCTTCTCTGTCTACCCTCAGAGATTCTGTTCTTATGTCTGTAGTTAGCAGCTGCCAAGATGTACATAGTAAAAAGGCATTGAACTATCTCCACAGATTTGGACAGCAAATACACAGCGGCCATCACTAGCAATAGCGCCACAGCATAAAATAACGTGCCACCCCAGGTAACACCAGAATAATTGGCCAACGCTCACCGCGTGCATTCTTTCTAACAAATCTCTGATATGTGATATGTCTTTTGCCACATTGTCCAATTGTATCCTAACTCTAGGGCTTAAGGAGCTCACAACTGAATTCAGCTTAAATTAAGGTTGTCTGTTTCCTTTGTTACATCAAAGTGTAAAGGAAGCTTCCTGGAGGGAATGTCACAAAAATACCCTCACTGCAAATCACTGCAGTCGAAGGCAGGAGAGGGTCTCAATAAGCAACTATAATGAACAGCAGCCACTGGACATACTGTCAAAAATGTCATCTTCTGATGACACCCACCCCGGTTTATTCTCAGTTCATTATTTCTCAGTCTCCAACGGAGACAGAATTGAATTTCAGGGAACCTCAGAACCAGTCATGTGGGCAGGGAATAAGTAATGAGATTGTAAGGCACTGGCTTTCTCCGGAGGTGTTAACTCCCCTCCAGAGAGAATGACGAGACCGTTGGACTGACAGTTGAAAAAGCAGGCGCTCTTTGGGCCATCCACACTCTACTGCATTTCTTGAGCAGGGTCCTGCTTGGCTTTCTGACTCAGTGGTACCACTTACAAAATGCAACCACTTCCAACTGCCCATCCCCTCCTCACAGGGGATATTGGATCTGCTGGGTATTTGGTTCCGACACACTAGTTTAAGCTAACAGGGGTGCGTTGTTGGTAATACTCATGGGTAGCAAATTTTGGCTTCACAAGAAAATAAAACCTGCAACAAACAAGTAGAAAGGGAGGCCTTCAAATGATTTATCTCCCTCTCTCTGGGTCTCTCAGCTCTGCCTCTCTCTGTGTGTTTATGGGATTCCGTCCTTCCTCAGAACCCCTGCTTTCTCTGCTCCAGCACGCACAAGCCAAGGCAGATTTGTCATAGTTAACGGAGCTTAAGTGTCATGATCCCTCACTTGCAAAGCCTCTTCCAAATAAGTATTTTATTTCCTACTTTGTTTTGTATATATTCTTTTCCTGCAGAGGACCCTGTGTTTTATATGCCTCAGAAATTGGAGTCTGCTCCTGCCCACTATTGGAGCTCACACAGTTCGTGTTTTACATAATTTTCATTTATTCTACACAGTCCCAAATGTGAATGGCCCCCACACCTGGACCCTAAAAGAAACTGGCTAGACAGCATTTTTGTTTTCTAAATAAACAGAGTTTATATTTTAGAGCCATTTTAGGTTTATAGAGCTATCGAGCTGAAAATATAGCAAGTTCCTAGATCTTCTATATGTATTTCCCCTTTTGTTAACATCTTGCATTGACGTGGTGCATATCTACTATGCTGTGAATGTTTGTGTTTCCTACAAATTCGTATGTTGAAATTTTAACGACTAAGGTGATGGTATTACAAGGTGGGAACTTTGGGAGGTGATTAGGTCAGAGGGATGGATCCCCAGGAATGGGATTAGTGCCCTTATAAAAAGGGCCTGAGAGAGACCCCTTGACCTTCTACCATGTGAGCACACAACAAGAATGCATCATCTATGAACAAGGAATCAGACAGACACTCACCAGACATGGAATCTGCCTGCACATTGATCTTGGACTTCCCAGTCTTTCAGAATTGTGAGAAATAAATTTCTGTTGTTTATAAGCTACCCAGTTTATGGTATTTTCTTATAGAAAAATGAATATACTGAGATAATCTCTTATAATTGATGAACAATTATTAATACATTATTATTAACAGAAGTCCAGAGTTTATGTTAGGGTTCACTCTGTGTTTTATAAAGAGTTTTCATGCCTCAATTTCAAGCACCTAGAAGATAAAATTGAATGGGCTTCACTGAATAGGTGTTTACCATAGTCAGGAGGTGAGACCATACAGTCTGTTGCCCACTGAGCAGGGCTGAGAACAGGTTCTGGGGTCAGGAGCTTGGCAATGGCTGTGTAAGTGATGGGCAGGCTGTGTTCTGGGAAGGAATTTCAAAGGAGGATCTACTATGGAAAAATGGACCAAATTATACAAAAGAAAAATATTGTCAATCTTTGTAAGAAGAGCATTAACAGATTAACAGAGGATGCTATTATCACACTACTTTCAACACATTTAAAAGAACTTTTATTCCACCATCCATTACTATCTAAATGAGTCAAAATTATTTTTAAGAAGGGTATCTGCTTGATGCCCTTCTTAAGATCTTTAGATTTGCCATTTAAAATCAAGATCTTTAGCTTTTCCAAGCTACTGGAAAAGATGATGACAATTCCATGCTCAGGTTTAGGGGGTAATGGAGGAGATAATGAAACTGGCCTAATTTCCTTGTAGAACTGATGTTTGTGGTCTTTCTGAATAAACATAGAAAATGACCCTCCTGGTCTTAAAACTTGAAACTTACATTTGTCTAATTTGAATACCTTTCTAAGTAAACTGACTATCAGGCCTCCCAGATAGTATCAAGAAACTGAAACTCACCAGATCGGTAATGCAGACAACTCTTCTTCCTTACAACCCTCTAATTCCTGTTTTCCTGTATGATGTGGATTGGCTGTGTGTCCCTACTCAAATCTCATGTTGAATTGTGATTCCCAATGTTGAGGGAGGGAGGGAGTGGGAGGTGATTGGATCATGGGGTGGACTTCCCCTTTGTTGTTCTCACGATAGTGAGTGAGTTCTCATGAGATCTGGTTGTTTGAAAGTGTATAGCAACTCCCCCTTTGCCTTCTCTCTCCTGCCACCATCTGAATATGTGCTTGCTTCCCCTTGGCCCTTCTGCCATGATTGTAAGTTCCTGAGGCTTCCCCACCAATGCTTCCTGCATAGCCTGTGGAACTGTGATCCAAATAAGCCTCTTTTCTTTATCAATTACTCTGTCTCAGGTAGTTCTTATTTTATTTATTTCTTTATTCATTTTTTGAGACAGAGTCTCACTCTGTTGCCCAGGATGGAGTGCAGTGGCATGATCTCAGCTGACTGCAGCTTCCATCTCCTGGGTGCAAGCAATTCTTCCTCAGCCTCCCAAGTAGCTGGGACTGACTATAGGCACCCACGACCAAACCCAGTTTATTTTTGTATTCTTAGTAGAGGTGGAGTTTTACCATATTGGCCAGGCTAGTCTCAAACTCCTGACCTCAAATGATCCACCTGCCTTGGCCTTGGCCTCCCAAAGTGCTGGAATTACAGCATGAGCCACCATGCCTGGCCGTGTAGTTCTTTATAGCAATGTGAGAATAAACTAACACAGTGTATGTAGCTACATTCCTTCCCTGCTATATAAACCCTCAATTTGAGACTTACATCCCATCTCCTTGGCAGCAGTACCCAATTAAAGCCTTCTTCCCTGGTAATACTCATTGTCTCAGTGATCAGCTTTCTGTGTGGTAAGCAGCAGGACCCTGGCATTTTGGTAACACTAATGGCATTTTGCATTGTCTCTCACTCCGCCCAGTGCCAGAATGACTCAGTAAAATATGCTTATGAGCAGCACAGTTCAGGACAAAGCCTCCTACCTTTCTGATCAGAAAAGGACACACAGCTGACCGCTGGGTTATATTTACTCTCTTCTGTGGTAGATAGAAGAACAACATCCCAAGTTGTCCACATTGTAATCCCCAGAAACTGTGACTATGTTAGGTTATGTAGCAAGGGAGAATTAAGGTTACAGATGAAATTAAAGTTGCCAATCATCTGGATTTAAGATATAGAGATTATCCTGGATTACTTGAGTAGCCACTATAATCACAAGACTCCTTAAAAGTGGAAGAGGGAGGCAGAAGAAGTCAGTGACAGAGTGATGCAACATGAGAAAGACTTGGCCAACCATTGCTGGTTTTAAAGTTGAGAGGGGTCCACGAGTTAAGTAATGTGGTACCTTTAGAAGCTGGAAGAGTCAGGAAAATTTATAATGCCACAGAGCACTCCAGAATGAATCCAGTCATGCCAATACCTTAATTTTTAGCCCAGTGAGACCACATCAGACTTCTCACCCCTAGAACTATAAGATAATAATTTTGTGTTGTTTTAAGCCACTAAATCTGTGGTACTTTGTTACAGCAGCAAGAGGAAACTAACAGTCTCCAGCATTGTATTGTTACTACTACCATTGGTTTCTTCTCGTGGGGTGAGGCAGTAAGAGTGCTGAGGGCAGGGACCCAGAGTCTCAGTACATTGCTCTGCACACATCAAGCTTTTAAGACTTAGGAACTGAGTCCTAACCTCCACCTAAATGCAGATCAGCACAAAATGGGTATGTGGGAAGCACTCTTTAATTCCATTATTAACAATTTTGTCCCTTTCCCCAAATGTTTTCATTGGAATTTCCGAACACTGGTATAACAGGGAAGAAACTGATATTTAAAATTCTCCTTTCAAGAGACTGCTCATCCATCCTGCCAATGTATTGGAATTTAGCAGACTGAATTATTTGTGACAGCTGGTATGAAGAAAATGTTTAGTCCCAGTCAGCTTCAAAACGTGCAGGCCCCCAGAGATAGAAATTCAGTTCAAAAAAGAGTTCTGTCTGATGTGATGTCTTTAAACTCAAGGAAAATAATGGCACAGGTGGACAGTAATACACTATAATATTTTTTAAATTATAAAATGAAATGAACCCAGAGGAAACCTAATGTAATGCCTAACTCAGCGAGGCAAGCTACAGGTATTCTAATCATAAGGAAAGAAGAAATATTTGGTTTATTTTGATAGACTTTAATACTCAACATACTATTCGTCATGTAAGTTACACAAATTTAAAAGGCTAAGGTCTGGCAAAATTCCCAAAATAAGCTATGCAGATTCTGAGGACTTCCCGGTACGATGGAATCCATCAAGAAAATGCCTTTGTAGCCTCAATGTGTATAAAAGAACAATCTGAGAGTTAGATATTGTGATTAAGGAGATGCTCTTCTTCCAGGGTTTCGTGTACTGAAAATGACTGAAATTCTGACTACTTCTAAATGGTTTATGGCTTTCAACTGAGATTTCTAGTTTCCAGGCCAGACACCCAATTTAAAAAAAGGGAAAGTGTTATATGTGCTAGACGGAGTGGGCCAATCTGCTTTCCACTACCAAAAATGTCAGGCTCTATCAAAGTCTGTGGAATTTTTTTTTTAATTTCCCCAGAGGGTTTCCAGCTTTGACCAAAGCTTGAATACATAAAAGTTATGTTTCACTACTCAGCATAGCATGTTCCTTCTTGTATGCTAAGTGTGGATTCGTAGTGAACGCCTCTAAATACCTATTTCTCAATAGCCCCCTGTTCTTGATTGAGTTGTGTCCCCACAACAAAATCTGTTGAAGCCCTAACCCCCAGTTCCAGTATGTGAATTTATTTGGAAATAGGGTGTTTGCAGATGTAACCAAGTTAAGATGAGGTCGTACTGGATTAGAATGGACTCTAGTTCCAGTGACTGCTGTCATGTGAAGGCCCTGTGAAGTTAGGGACACAGAGCATACAGGGAGAATGCCACATGATGGTGGGAGAAATTTGGAATCACGCATCAGCAAGCCAGAGAGCACCAAGAATTGCTGGCAACCACCAGAAGCTGGGGGAGAAGCATGGAACAGATTCTCCCTTGGGGTTCCAGAATCATCCAACCTTGTCAACACCTTGATTTTGGACTTCTAGCTTTTATAATTGAGAATGAATACATTTCTGTTGTGTGAAGCCACACAGCTTGTGGTCATTTTTTATGGCAGCCCTAGGAAACGAATACCCTTTCTGCTAGGTATTGCTTCCAAATTAGACCACTGCTTTTTGCTTAAAGTTGGTTTTCCTTTTCAGAAAAGTCCCCAGAGGAAATTATTATTGTTACTCTCAGTGAAAGTGGAGATCTCTTACGTAATTGCTGACAAACCAGTAAGGTCACGGATCCACACTGTTCTTACGCCAACACACACAGGGTGCAGTTGCTAGAGCCCAAAGAAAACAATGTGGGCCAACCACAAAGACTGATTTTAACCATTCACAAGTCTTCCAGCCTCAGATTAACAGTGCACAACCCATTATAAAGAGATGTTTTTCATCACCATAGATTTGTGAAAGTATCACGTACCCATGGTGTACCCATGAATTAAGGCATATCGTCAATATTCACAAAAAAGAGTTAAGACAGTCACCAAGTATCAAATTTCTCATTAAAGTATGATATTTTAAAACAAAACCAAGTTTGCTTCTTTCACATTTTTAATTGGCCCTAACTGGTGTCTTTAGGACTTGGCTTGTGTGTTTACCTTGGGAAACTCTGGGCTGTACCACCATCTGTTCCAGGGATCTTCTTTCAATATGTGACTTGCAGCCTGTAGGAGACACATTACAAAGGGGATTGTATAAGGTTTTGCAAATTCTTTAGATAGCAAATCTGCAAAATTGGAGAGAGGACGGGGTTCCACCCGGCAACTAAGGAGTCGGGGGCCAGGCCTGCTTCAGAGCACAGCAGGAGGGTCCATTGATTCTATGGTGCTTTCAATTTCTGTCTTACTTAAAAGGACTTACTCAAAAGACTTTTCCCATTCACACCCGTGCTGGAGACTCAGCAAAGACACCTCCATGAACCCAGACTTGTGCAATAGCGAGTCTGGAAATGGTGCCCATGTCGATTGCAGAGGGCTTCCAAGTCGGCCTTGACCTCTGTCCTCAGCAACAGTCGCTCATTTCCAGTGCTGTGTGGGACATCCAAATCTGTCTCCTCTTAAAAAAACCAAACCCCCCCAAAAAAATTTGTTTTGACCTAATCTGCCTTATAGTTAGGAACTCTCTTTCCTCCTTTCAGAGATTCTTTATGAAAGATAGGCCCATACTCTCCCACCTCTTGTTTATTCTTCAATCCATGGAAATCTGGCTTTCCACAAAACTCTCAACTCATCATTCCGCAGTGGCCCTCACCAGCATTGACAAAGCTTCCTGTTGAAGAAAAGAGTCAAACTCTGTTAAAATATTTGAAGAGATTTATTTTAGGACCAAGTCCTAAGAATATGTGCCCAACGCAGTCGGTCTGCAGCTTGGCTTTATACATTTTAAGGAGACGTAAGACATCAGTCAGTATATGTTAAGTGCATGTTTTGGGGTTGGAGGGGTGAGCAGGGAGGTTTCAGGTCATAGGTGAATTCAAAGATTTTTGATTAGCAATTGGTTGAAAGAGTAAAGGTAGTATCTAAAGGACTGGAATCATAGAAGGGAGTGTCTGGGTTTAAGATAAGGGGATGTGGAGGCCAAGGTTCTTATTATGCAGATGAAGCCTCCAGGTAGCAGGCTTCAGAGAACAGACTGTAAATGTTTCTTTTTTTTTTTTTTTTTTGAGACAGAGTTTCACTTTTTTTTCCCCGGCTGGAGTGAAATGGCGGGGTCTCGGCTCACCGCAACCTCCGCCTCCTGGGTTCAGGCAATTCTCCTGCCTCAGCCTCCTGAGTAGCTGGGATTACAGGCA
>NW_016107453.1:461909-470328 GCF_001604975.1 Cebus imitator | reverse complement strand
TTTTAGTAGAGATGGGGTTTCACCATGTTGACCTGGATGGTCTCGATCTCTTGACCTCGTGATCCACCCGCCTTGGCCTCCCAAAGTGCTGGGATTACAGGCTTGTGCCACCACACCCGGCCTGTAAATGTTTCTTATCAGACTTTAAAGGGTGCCAGGCTCTTAGTTAATTCTCTCCTGGATCACGGAAAAGGCCTGGAAATGGAAGGTGATTTTCTATAGAATGTAGATTTTCCGCATAAGATACAATTTGCAGGGCCATTTCAAAATATGTCAAAGAAATATGTTTTCAGGTAAAACACTTTGATTTATTTCAGGGGCTGCTGTCTGTCATGTTGGTGTCTTATGGCTACCAGGAGTTTATTTTGTCAGTCCTAAGACTGCTATTTTAATGTTAATGCCGGCTAGTCAGGCCTGGATTCCAAAGGGAGGAGGATATAATGAGGCATGTCCAACCCTTCCTTCTCATTGTGGCCTGAACTGGTTTTTCATGATTCTTTGGAATGCCCTTGGCAGAGATGGGGTAGTCCATCAGTCAGTTGGAAGGGATTAGAATTTTATTTTTGATTTACATTCCCTAGTTACCAAACCAAAAGGGCAGGTTTAGTCCTGATCTCACCTGTCTTCTCTGTGGCATTGAATCACCTTCTCCTGGACAATTTCTCCTCTTGGGAATTTGAGGCACCGCTTCTCTCTGATCTGATTGTCACGTATTATATCGCTGCAGAGCCCCTCTGGTATTGAAGCAGAATATTTTCTTGACCGCTTTGTGGGACTCAAGACAGGGATGCCTTGTTTACTCAGCACACCCCTGTCTACCCTTCACAGGAGGGAAAATACAAATGAACAACTGCAGGAACTGGAGGGAGCACTTCTGAGTGCTGGCAGAAACAAACTCCATTTACTCAGCTTGCCACACTCAACCACTTGTGGGAGGAAGAAAGTAGGAGGGCAAGTATGAGACCTGGCCAGCCACTTTTGGGCACTGGCAGGAGCAAATTCTGTGCAGGCCCAATGGCAGCATCCAGCTGGGGCTACCTGAGACCCCCAAAGCCCCAGAGGGCATGCCATAGTGCTCTTTCAGTTCTGCTGTCCACTGATGGCTTAGTGTTAACAGTTCAGTGGGTCCTTTGCCTCGTCACATGAGGCGGCTGCCCACCACCACCAAGGACAAAGGGCCAGTGTGACAGCACTTTCTTGGTCATCTGCAATCATGGCTCTCAAGCTCTTGTCTGGCTTCAGGAAAAACGAGGTTGCATGAACAAGTTGAAGGGTGGTGAATGGGGAGGATTTTATTGAACAATCAAAGCGGCTGTCAGCAGGAAGGGAAAGTACAAAGGGGATGGGATGGACAGGTACCCCTCCCCTTAAGTCCATCTCTGGCCGGACTCATCTGTGAAGTCAGCCATCAAGCCATCCCTCTGAAGTCAAGTCGCTTCTCTCCAACATCCAGTCACTTCTCTTTTCTCCAACTGAGTCTGGGGTCTTTATAGGCACAGGATTGGGGTAGGGCAGGTCATGGGTGTGCGACCCCGGCTGTGGGACCCCGACCCACGGAGGCAGGCGCTCAGTAGACTTGAGGCAGGACGCGTGGTGGCCGGTACCGACTTTATTGGGATCTCCGGGCGACTCAAGCGGGAAGGGAGGAATCGCGCGCGCTTTCTTTGTTCGGTTGACTTTATAGGGACAGAGGGCCTGGGGCGGTAGGAGAGCTGACCTGGCAGGTAGTAATTGGCTAGGTTGGTTGCTGGGCAGGAAGCCTGCCGGGCGGGAGCTTGTGGGACGGGAGGTTACGGGAGAGCTGGTGGGGCGGATGGTGATTGGTTCGGTGGGCCGCTGGGCGGGAAGGTTGTTGGTCTTGGGTCCGGCCAGGATAGAGTGAGATAAGGGACCCTCCCTGTGGGGGAGGAAGGGCCTTCCTTATCGGGAATTAGGCCCTTTCCACATGGCTGGGGAACGGGGCCAAAAGTCCTCTACCAGACAATGGGTAGTTTAGGAAAAGGTGACATTCAGGAGGGAAAATGGATAGAAGTTCTCACTTTGGGCCATGGGTTTTAGGTTTTTCAGCTTGAAGGCGGAGTTTTGCCAGGGATTCAACCCCGTCTGCCTGGAATTTCTCTGCCCCCTGCCTTTATCATTTTATTAGTATCTTTTTTGATATAATGTCTTATACAATTTTGTGACTCTCCTCTCTTTCTGTGAACTATTTCTGGATGTTCTCATCTAAACCTATAGCTTTAATCAAATCGAATTCAACTAACTACATGTCTTCCATTAGCTCCAGACTCAAGTGTCTCTGGCTGTCAACTGGATATGTCCACAGTAATATTCAAGGTGCAACTCTAAAATCATCATGCTTGAAAATGATACCATCTCTTTCTACTTCTCACTGATCCTTTTCCCATGAGTCCTGTCTCAGAAACTGTTCCAGGCAATGTGGATAAGGCAATGAATGAAATAGTCAAAGCTCCTACCAATTAGGGTTTTATTCCAGTTGGGAGAGATGAAAAATAAATGGGTAAATAAGCATGTAAAACTGTAACTCTCCAGTGGGTTCACCTTGCCTGCTTCCTAGACAGGGCTAGTTTATCAAGGCAGGGGGACTGCAATAAAGAAAGGGTCTTTCACCCAGAGCTGGCTGTTTGGGAGTTTTATTATTACTTAAATCAGTCTCCCCAAGAATTTGGGGATTGGAGTTTTTAAGGATAATTTGGTAAGTAGGAGCCAGTGAGTTGAGAGTGCTGATTGCTTGGGTCAGAGATGAAATCACGGAGTTTAAGCTGTCCTCTTATGCTGAGTCAGCTCCTAGGTAGGAGCCACAAGACCAGATAAGCCGGTTTATTTATCCATCAAGTGCAAAGTTTGCAAAATATCTCAAGCCCTGGTCTTAGGTTTTACAATAGTGTTGTTATCCCCAGGAGTAATGTGTGGAGGGTCAGAATCTTGTAGCCTCCAAACTGCTTGACTCCTAAGCCATGACTTCTAATCTTTTGGCTAATTTTGTTAGTACTACAAAAGCACTCTAGTTCCAGGAAGGAAAGGAGATTGTTTTCGGAAAGGGCTGTTATCATCTTTGTTTCAAACTTAAACTATGAACTAAGTTCCTCCTAAAGTTAATTTGGCCTACATCCGTGAGTGAACAAGGGCAGCTTGGAGTTTAGAAGCAAGACAAAGTTAATTAGGTCAGCTCTCTTTCACTAATAATTTTCTCAGTTATAATTTTGCAATGGCAGTTTCAAAACATCATGTGGGGAATTACTAGGGAAAAACAAGGAGCAAGATAAATGGATTGAGAAGGGTAGAAAACTGTGTTTTATGTAGCTGGTGAGGGAAGCCCTTCTTGCTGATGAGGTGATATTTGAGAAGGCTGAAACAATGGAGGGCGGGAGCCAGGTGAAGATCCATCCAGGAGGACTATTCCAGGCAGAGTCCCTAGGGTGAGAGCGGGTCAGGTTGGTTTAATTTGCAAGAGCAAGGAACTCTGGGTGATTGTGTTACCAGAAAGAGGTCCCAATTCAGACCCCAGGAGAGGGTTTTTGGATTTTGTGCAAGACAATGAATGGCGAGTCCACAGAGAAAAGTGAAAGAGGTATTAGAGAAGTAAAGACATGAAAGAATGGCCACTTTATAGGCAAGGCAGCCCCAAGGAATGCTGGTTGGCTATTTCTATGGATATTTGTTGATCTGTGCTAAACAGTGGGTGGATTATTCATGAAATTTCAGGAAAGGGGTGAGGAGTTCCCAAAACTGAGGGTTCCTTTCCTTTTTACACTATGTAGGGTAACTTCTGGACCTTTCCATGGCATTTGTAAACTGTCATGGTACTGACAGGAGTGTCTTTTAGCATTCTAGTGTGTTATAATTAGCATACAATGAGCAGTGAGAACGATCAGAGGTCTCTGTCATCACCATGTGGGGTTTGGTGGGTTTTGGCCCACTTCTTTACCACATCCTGTTTTATCAGCGGGTTTTTTGTGACCTGTATCATGTGCTGACCTCCTATCTCATTCTGTGACTAAGAATGCCTAACTTCCTTGGATTATAGCCCAGCAGTTCTCATCCTTATTTTACCCAGCCCCTGTTCCCAATGAAGTCACTGTAGTTCAAATGCCTCTGACAGCTGTGTCAGAACAGACGTAGGAGAAAAAGGTCAAAGAAATCACATCTCATTGGCTGTAGCAGAAACTTTGGGTTTCATTTTTATTAATACCAGAAGCCACTGTAGATATAAACTGACTTATGCTTTAAGACTATCTTTCTTTCTTTCTTTCTTTTTTTTTTTTTTTTTGAGACAGAGTCTCTCTCTGTCACCCAGGTTGGAGTGCAGTGGCATGATCTCGGCTCGCTGCAACCTCTGCCTTCTGGGCTCCTAAGTAGCTGGGACTACAGGTACACACCACCATACTCAGCTAATTATTGTATTTTTAGTAGAGACAGGGTTTCCTGTTGGCCAGGCTAGTCTCAAACACCTGATCTCAGGTGATCCACCTGCCTCTGCCTCCCAAAGTGTTGGGATTACAGGCATGCGCCACCACTCCTGGCCTAAAGCTATCTTTCTAAATGCCATGTAGAAAAGAGGCTGCAGGGAATGTATCAGTCAGAGTCCAGTCAAGAATTAGAAACCACCCTAGGTATTTCAGGGCAACCCTGATTGGAGCAAAAAAGGAAAAGAGGAGTCTTTTCTCCTTCCTCCTATTCTCCTGTCTCCCTATAGGGCCCCATTGTCAGAGCTGGCAGGAAGCCAGGGGGCAAAGGAGGGGTGTAGTTTTTCAGAGCAGTCTCCAGAAAGTTTTGTGTCACTTAGGAATGAAATAAAATGCACGTCAAAGAGAAATCCACTAACAATGGGTTAAATAATTAAGGGTTTTTTTTGTTGTTGTTGTTTTTCTTTTCATTATTATTATTTTTAAGACAAGTCTGGCTCTGTTGCCAAAGCTGGAGTGTAGTGGCACATCTCAGCTCACTGCAGCCTCTGCCCCCCGATTGCAGGTGCACGCCACCACACCATCTAATTTTTGTGTTTTTAATAGAGGCAAGGTTTCATCACGTTGGCAAGGCTGGTCTCAAACTCCTGACCTCAAGTGACCTGCCTGCCTCGGCCTCCCAAAGTGCTGGGATTATAGGTGCGAGCCACTATACCCAGCCTATTATTATTATTTTTAAGATAAGGTCTTGCTCTGTTGCCCAGGCTGGAGTACAGTGGCACTATAGCTCACTGCAGCCTCAAAATCCTGGGTTCCAGTGATCCTCCCAAGTAGCTTACCCTATCAGTGCATACCACCATGCCCAGCTACTTTTATTTATATATTTATTCATTTATTTTAGCAACGGAATCCCAATGTGCTGCTGGTTCAAGCTGGTCTTGAACTCCTGGCTTCAAATGATCCTCTCATCTTAGCCTCCCTAAGTGCTGGGATTACAGGTGCACCACTGTGCCCAGTGATTTTTATAGAAAGAAATGTGGGGCTTGGTGACGGTTAGTGTTGGTTCATTTATTTCATGGTGTTAGCCCTTGCATCTTTGAGATTCTGTGGCTGCTACCATTCCAGCTGTCACATTCAGAGCACCTAGAAGGAGGAAGGGAAGGCACCAGCTCCCAGAAACCCTTGATCCTAATTTTGCTGACCACTCATTGACCACAATCGTGTCACATGGCCACCCTTAGCTGCAAAGAAGAATGGGGAGGTGAGTGCTAGTTTTTCTTGCTTCTCTAGTGGATGTTGGCAGGGGAAAAGGAGGTAGTATGTTGGTGTTGAGGTAGACAGGGAGTCAAGCTTTAGAATCGATCTGGATAAGAGTAGAGAATGCTGTGACGGATTCAATAAACAGAGTTCTTTAAAGATGTTCCTTAAGTAAAAGAAGCTTCTACTAGGACCTGACCACTGCAGTAGACGCTGGCCCCACTTGTGGCTGAAGCACAAGTGAAATGTGGCCAGGCTGAATTGAGGTGTGCTGTACGTATGAAGTACGCACCAGTTCCTAAATCATCGTGTGTCGAAAAAGAACTTAAAGTGTGTTAACAAGAATTTGTTATGCTGATTACATGTTGAAGTGATGATACTTTGGATATACTATAAACATTTATTTCATCTGCTTTTTAAACTTTGTTTAATGTGGCTTTGAGATAAATTGCATGTGGCTTGTTTCGTATTTCTGTTAGATTGTGTTGCACTAGATTATTGAATGACCCTTTCTTTCTCTAAAGAGAGCCTCTGTTAACCTGCCTCTAAACCAACTTTTCCTCTTCTAAGGGTGCTAATTGTCATGGGTTTCTAAGTCTGGGCAGAACAGCATTTCCCATGACCTGATAGCTCCAAGAGCACCTTCTAGTGACGGGTTGAAAAAACAAGCCAAATTCCTTTGCCAAGAAACCTGCCACGACCATTATGTATATTTCAACCTGAGGTAGATAAAGACAAGTATAATAAGGAGAAGGTTTCAGACAGGGATCAAATTATTCCATATCAGTAGCACCCCGAGGCTATCAAATGAGACAATTTGAATAATTGGCTGGAGTAGGGAGCCCAATTTAAATTAGTCCTTTATTTAATACTTAACTTTTCTTTTTTTTTTTTTTTTCCTGGAAGCAAGGAATCATGCAATTCCAATTTTGCCCCATCCTTTTTCATGACTTTATATTAAAAACGTCCTCAGTGGCTGTGATGAAAAAAATGAATGAATTGGAATATGAAATCTACAGCCAATCTGTGGTGTGTATGTCCTAATCCCAAGAACCTATTAATATGTTACCTTAAAAGAGCTAAGGGCTGGCCGGGCGCGGTGGCTCAAGCCTGTAATCCCGGCACTTTGGGCGTCCGAGGCGGGTGGATCACGAGGTCAAGAGATCGAGACCATCCTGGTCAACATGGTGAAACACCGTCTCTACTAAAAATAGAAAAACTTAGCTGGGCATGGTGGCGCGTGCGTGTAATCCCAGCTACTCAGGAGGTTGAGGCAGGAGAATTGCCTGCACCCAGGAGGCAGAGGTTGCGGTGAGCCGAGATCACACCATTGCACTCCAGCCTGGGTAACAAGAGTAAAACTCTGTCTCAAAAAAGAAAAAAAAAAAAAAAAAAAAAGTGCTAACGGCTTCATGGATGTGATTAAGTTAAGAGCTTTGAGATGGGGAGATTATCTTGGATTATTCAGGAAGGTGTACTCTAATCTCCTTGGTCCTTAATGCAGAAAACTTTTCTTAGCTGGAGTAGAAATCAAGTGACCTAACATTAAGGGCCTTGAGGATAAAGGAAGAGGCCGTGAGCCAAGGAATGTGAGTGGTGTGATGGTTAATACTGAGCGTCAACTTGATTGGACTGAGGCATACAAAGTATTAATCCTAGGTGTGTCTGTGTAGGTGTTACCAAAAGAGATTAACATTTGAGTCAGTGGGCTGGGGAAGGCACATCCACCCTTAATCTGGAGAGAAAAATCTAATCAGCTGCCAGCAAATATAAAGCAGGCAGAAAACCGTGAAAATACGACATGGCCTAGCCTCCCAGCCAACATGGGACTCCAAGTTCTTCAGTTTTGGGACTCACCCTGGCTCTCCTTACTCCTCAGCTTGCAGACATTTGTGGGACCTTGTGATCATGTAAGTTAATACTTAATAAACTCCCATATATTCATATATATACATATGTTTGTGTATATGTGTGTGTGTGTGTGTGTGTGTGTGTGTGTGCAACTGGCAAAAAGACCCTAAATATTCTTTTGTCTTCTTGCAGATCTGAAAGATGAATGTTGATAGAAACTTTGGTAACAAATGGATATCTCTTCTACCATTTTTCCCCAATTATGTTGTTCTAGTTGTCTGTGATTCTTATTGTCAGCACAGTGCAGTGCTGAATTTTCAAATAAAGTCTTGCTTATGAGGCTGGCAGTATTTCATTATTTATGACTTCGTTCAACTTCATCTAGTCTAAACACAAAGTAGATATAAGTTGTGTTTTTCTGTTGCTGACAGCAAAATTCTCTTGCATGAACATATTTCTTTACCCAGACAAAAGATGTTGAGCCAGGCGTGATAGCTTTTGCACAGTACGGTTGAGGAGGATGGAGAGAATGACTGCTGCAATATAATTAAGAAACTAAGAAAAAACTCAAGGCAAAGGAACCCAATCTATAAGCTGGTAAAACTGGGATATAAACCTGAAAATTAAAAAGATACATCTTTTGGGCCAGGTGCAGTGGCTCATGCCTGTAATCCCAGCATTTTAGGAGGCTGAGGTGGGCAGATAAGGAGATCAGCAGATCAAGACCATTCTGGCTAATATGATGAAGCCCCATCTCTACTAAAAATACAAAAAGTGGCTGGGCACGGTGGCTTACGCCTGTAATCCCAGCACTTTGGGAGGCCGAGGCGGGTGGATCACGAGGTCAAGAGATCGAGACCATCCTGGTCAACATGGTGAAACCCCGT